>NC_137623.1:27912864-27957864 GCF_963280865.1 Gymnoscopelus braueri | reverse complement strand
TAACATCTGATGTTCACAGTGACAAATTAAACTGTCATTTCATTCGTCAAGGTTCAACCTCCTCCTGTGTGTTCCTCAATGTCTTCTTCAGCGATGACAATAAAAGCAAATGAGCTACTACCTCGCTAAAGGCTGTCCTGAATAAAATAAGTATCTCACCATATAACTCTAATTCCCCGTTCTTTTAACCTTTGTGACTTTGGAACACACAATTTTGCCAATGTCTATTCCTCCATCTACAATAACAGTTTAGTTTTTGCATTGGTACTTCACGAAAAAACAGGTCTGCTTACATATAGACAGGTATTTGTTTTATCTAGTTTTAAATTTGTTTGTTAATGGCAATGGCTTTAGCTATTACATTGTATGTGAAGCTTATGAAATTATAATTGTTCTGGCCTCCACACACGCTAATACAAATAACATTTATAATTTACCCTTCTTTCACTTTTGATTTTCTGATCAGTGCTGTGAGCCATGTGAATTGAATATTATATTTCATAGCTTACAGTAGCAAGGTTAGCTACTGTATGTACATTCATGAGCTAATGAGATGATAAATGGCATCACAGCTTATCCTTATACTTGTGCCAAATTCTGTTTGTATTTCAAACAGGTCAATTTCACCAAATTCAAAGAAAGCCCCAGGGAAGTAGCCTATAGTAAAGTGCTTAGGCCTGCAGTCAGCTGTAAAGCTATACTCATGTGGAAGTGAAAGCAATCAGTTAGTCAAGATGTACCACACTTCTTTTTTTATATAAATAAGCAGCGGCATTGTTCAGGTGCAAAATTCACTATTTTATGCCATCAAAATCATGACGAGACATTGGTATTAGTCTCTCTACCTACCATCTCTCTATCCCTGTATTACTCAATGTGTGTGTGTGTGTGTGTGTGTGTGTGTGTGTGCGCGTGCGTGCGTGCGTGCGTGTGTGTGCGTGTGCGCGCGCGTGTGTGCGTGCGAGTGTTTGAACTCTAAACCACCCCCCCGACTCCAGTTGGATATGACATATCCATCCAAGACTCCTGTTGCGATGTTTCTGGCAATAATTTATACACTTTTGCCAACATGCAGTTGTCAAAGCAATGCTTGTCAAAAAACAACCAAAAAAATCTTCTTTTATTTCCCCACAAAAACAAAAACAGCTCCCAGTGAGAAGAGCACACAGGGTTTGGTTAGTATCTATGCATACTGAATGCAAATGCACCCTGAAGCCGCTGCATAGCCAAGCTGACAGAGGTACTGTACTGAACAATTGCACTTGCAGAGTTTATCTGTCAGCACTCTCATGCCAACCGAGATGGAATTATGTTCTTTTGTATCTGTGCATATCTAAGCATTTGTAGTGGTTCAATAAAATACTTCATCATATTTTGACATGTTGGATCACTCGCTTCCCATAGTGTTCTCGCCTGATAAATCATGCATCCCCGAAGGTTATTTTCTCTCTTTTTTGTTTGTTTGTTTATGTTCATTTAATCGGGCATTTAACCACTTAAGGGGTATTTAAGGGATATTTCACTTCCAAAAAATGTTTGGGTCATTTTATCGTTTTTTTGCTTGATTCAGTATTTAGATATTTGATATTATATACTTATTTAATACTATAATATATCAATAATACTTATTATTGATATATTATACTTATTTGACCACCAGGCCAGGGGTCTATACTCTCTGTCCCCTTCTCTTTTTTTTTTACCGTCGACACCAAATCTCTTTGGTGAAAATAGCTGATCTACAAGGCATTGTGACCTTGTAGATCAGCTATTTTCACAGAACGATCACCTATTATTCCCTCTGCACCTGTGCCGTCCCTGTGGAACACCTCTCTTGGCCACATGGCTGCTATAGAGCGATTCTCATATAAGCTGCTGGATAGGTTGGGGAAATATGAGTTGAAATGGGGGCACTGGCAGTATCATCTTTATATGCGGGATCTGATAACGCGTCTGGCTCTGAAAGGGACTTGTGGGATAGTATGTGGAATAGAGGATTATTATTTTTCGTTGAAGATTTATTTTTATTTTTTCAGTTACGATGGGCTTCTAGGGGTGTTTTATTTTGTTTTATTTTGTTCATGTTATTCTTTTGGGGGGACACTGAGATGTAATTTCTGTTTTTATTAATTATAAATCATAATCATGCTCAGAATAGGTTTGCTAGGGTTTAACCGGTTTAGACTACAGTGAGCTCCCTGCATCTGCATCTGCTCCTTGGTAATGTGGTGAGACTTGTTCCATGAGCGTAATGCCTGTGACACGTACAGTAAGCTCACAATGTCTTGTTCTAGGTGGTCAGTGTGATGCTACTAGCCTGAGGGCTTCAAAATGCCTTGGGGCAACAAGGTGGACTCTATGTTTTTGTTGCATAGCAGCAAACACACGTAATCCCCCTGCATGCCCCTCAATCCCCCCAATGCACATGCACGCACGCACAAATTATTCCTCCACCACTAACAACCCTACCATGTGATGTGTACAGTCCATGACTCATAGAGAGTACATGAATTGTTTATATTTTGTTGTCATCACAAAAATCAAATTCCTGGTATTCAGCATTCCTATCTCCACTTCCGTGGTGAGATTCAGTTAGGATGACTAACGTTATCTCCACATATAACTGATACACCCCTATATGTCATGCCAGACGTTATGGTTCTGCTTTTGTATGGCCCAGTGGTTGTACAGTATGTAGCCGGAAGATGCAGTAGACAATCTGGAGGACACATCTACCATATTGATTCTGCTTAGTCACTGACATACTCCCATTCTGCAGTATATAGGCAAGGCAAGTTTAGTTGCATAGTACATTTCAACAACAAAGCAATTTAATATTAGTATTATGTAAGGTATATACGCTGCATCTAAACCATACACATCCTGACAAACATTTTGTATTAGGGGAAAAAATAAATCCTAGACGAAATACAGCGTCACAGGAGTATTTCAAAATTACAATAGGAGAGCAACAGCTGTGATCGGCGCACTGCTTCAAATGTAATGTCAGAGCAAGGTTAGGCAGAACGCAGCGCACATACAGTATCTCATTAGGGACATCGTGACAAAAGACATTAGAGCTAAAATAAAAGTACTTGACTAATGTGCTGAGTGACTGCAAGTGCCCACTCCTTTGTCATCTAATCTAACTCTGTCCCTCATCTATAATACCCTCCTTGCCTTCAGCAGGGCTCAATCATAATAGTCCCCAAATAGAGAAAAGGAAAATGTTGGCTTAGCAATTATTAGCAAGACACTAAGTCTTGCTAATAACTTGGTAGGGGGGGACTGAGGTGCAATGTATTTAACATTTCAAATAATAATACTTTTATTGATTCAATTAACAAAGGGAACTAAACCCCAGGAACTGATTTGGTGAGTTTGCATCATTTAAATGGCTAGTCTGACCTTGGTACACTGTGCTGCAGTCAATACAATTAATAATTGTTGTGATCATGCCGATTGACAATACTTATATATGCCAAATTTTTAATATTGGCACATACTTAAATCTAACACGCACATCATTGTATTACTGTAGCTGCAGCTGTGTTGCTTATAGAAGAAAGAAAGAAACAGGCAACATGCTAGCGGAGATTTATGCTCCTAAACTAATATTTTCTTGGTCAGCTTCCTGCTGTTGTAGTCTAAGCTTATTGCTGTAATTTTACAGCTGCCATGTTTTTTTTTTTTTTTTTTTTTTTTACTACAAACCTGCAATATAATTACGGTCACACATGTGATGCCAAAAACATTGTCTGAGTTATGATGAACTCATGGGCTCAGCAATCCTCATTTTAACTGCTGTATCTCCAGAGCCTTTTTTAGCTTGTGCTTAAATATATTCATATATCCCAGCCCCCCCTCTCTCCCTGGCCTATAGGATATCATTCTCCCCCCGTATATATTAAAACACATGCCCCAAATCTACATCCATGACTCAGTTTTTTTTTTGTCCAAGGTCAGCCTATTGAGACAAGCCCGTCAGCTTCCTACATTGATTCCAATTATGGTTTTGACCCATGGTCTTAAACGTGTTGTGAGGAGTCCTTGACAAGCCCAACATAATCAGCTCTGCAGTCATTACCATGTATCAAACACCTGACAGCATCCGTGACAGTGTGCAAGGAAAAGCAGTAAAGCACCCATTTTATGAATGCTGCTGCTCTGTCACATTATTGTCCCAAATTTAGTCATACAGCAGCAACAATGATTAGCTGCTTCCAAACCAGTGGTGGAAGAAGTACTCCGATTTGGGTAGTAGTAATACCACAATATGAAAATACTCCTAGACAAGAAAAATGCCTGTATTCACAACACCAGATTTGTGTTTTAACAACACAAATCTGGCACCCCTGAAATGACACACACACACACACACACACACACACACACACACACACACACACACACACACACACACACACACACACACACACACACACACACACACACACACACACACACACACACACACACACACACACACACACACACACACACACACACACACTTGGAGGCAAGCCCAAATAAGCAACTACACTTTAGAAACAAGCCCAAAAAAACACAACCTGCTACTGCGAATATTTACAAGCAACTTTACAGAAAAATAAGCCCAAAGTCGCTTATAATAAGAGGACATGGCAACACTGCTGGGGACTCCCCCTGGGTAGCTGCCCTCCACTCCGTCCTATCCAGCATCAAGGTCCGGAGCTCTGCAGTGATGCTATAGCTCCGCTGTAACACCACACTGAAGTGTGTCTATGTAGGTGGTGTGCCTCTTTCCCCTAGTAGCCTGACACTCAGCCTGAATTTTCATTTCGTTTCACTCACACAATGTCATCATGATACATGTCATCAACAACAGTCTTCCTGTCTTATAAAAGCAGCAAATGAAAGCCATGCTGCTCTTAACCAAATGAGAGAAAGAAATACTAATACAAAATAAAGACAACTTTAGCTCAGCGTTTAATTTTACTGTTGGCTAATTACAGATGGGTTTCTGATTATGAAGAAATTAGCCGTGACAACAACCTTTTAGGAACAGTCACTCAGTCATAACACCAATCATAAAACTAAGTACATGGAAGAGAGGAGTGCTCACTGTAATTACCCCTATCAGTTAGTGTGTTGAACCAAAAAACACACACAACACCAATGGATGAACATGAACACAAAATGACTCTAGTCATTAATCCCCTTAGCACATTCCCAATTAAAATTATGTTGGACTTGGGCCTTATGACCTGATAAGAGTTACTACTCTCTCCAAGCCCAAATTTCAAATTGTGTACACAGAATTAAAGTCATTTCCGAGGGCAAAATACATTCATAATTTGTTTGCTGTGTTCTATATTTTGAAACATACTGTTAAAATATAATATGTTTCAATAATCAATATAGGGACAATATGGTTTTAGAATCAGTGATACCAACTGTGTAGTCTAATGGCACGCAGTGCCAAGCCAAGCAGCATCTGCCCTGTAACAACAGAGGCAAAAAAAAAAGCAGTAGAATTGGCTTTAACTTGCTTAATCTGAAAGAAAGAAAAATAATTATGATGCATTGTGAGCTTGTGTATTAAGCTTTTTGGGCTATTTTTGAAAGATATTGAAACATTTTGAAGATTTTTGCTTACATTGAAATAGGGGTGCCAGGTTGAAATTGGTTAACTTTATTGCAAAAAATCCATTCCATTGTTTTCTATGTGTGCACAGTTTGCAGAATCTGCAGTGTGTGAAATCAAGTTGTGAAGAATGGAAGGAGGAATACATGCTGTAAGCAAGGCTGAGTGTATAGAGTATGTGAAGGGCCTACTGTAAAATGATATTGAGTAGCACAATAGGTCAAACTCCAACAGTTGCTATAACCAACGTGTCTCCTGGCCCCACCAGGGACACAAATCCTAGCCATGAAGCCAAGAGGGTCATGTATAAAATCAAGTCAATACTCAATCATGAAAATTCTGCAGGACTATTGGACACTCAACTATGCACATCACTACAGTAAACAAATTCAATGCTTTCTGTACAGCATACTGTACCCCGTCAGGGCCGGATTTATAGGAATTGAGGCCCCTGGCCTAGAGTAATTTTTTAGGCCCCCCTGGCACACATGCACGTGCTCGTGTGCGAAGATTCTTGTTTTTTTGTGTTTTTTTCCCCTTTTATTTCGGGTTTTTGTTACTTTAATTTGGTTAATTCGGTAGGGTTACTTTACAATTTGATCATAAAAAAAATATATCAAATTGTCCCAGGGGGCCGTTGGGGGCGTTGGGGGCCCCTGGGCTGCAGCCCACCCTAGCCCAACGGTAAGTCCGGCCCTGCCTGTCACAACTCGCTACATTCAACAACAGAAACAACACAGACTATAGATCAGTCTTCATTCAAGAGCCAGAAACAGTCACAATGATACATTGCCACCCTGTCACCCGGGGCCTAATATATGACAGCAATAGAGCAACAGCCTGAAATCACATTAGTATACAACACAATATGACAACATTAGAGCAACAACTTGAAAGAATGAATAATGGCCATGAGGAATAGGCCTACATACTGTAGACATAGGTATTGCCACCAAGCCAGTCATGAACCAATACAGCCACCCTGTCACAACTCACAACCTTCAAACAGCAGCCACCCCAACACACATACATACATCCAAGACAGTCTTCAATGGAATTGATGGCTGTTTCGTCAAAGCCCAACCCCTCTAGCTTGAACTTAGAAGGAAATAAACTCAATTGAGGTGACCAAGAGCCACATATACTGTTGTTCCCTGTTACACCTCACTACCTTCTACAGCAGAAACAACACAACATACACACTAAAGGTTCACATCAGCATTAAATTCCAGAGACAAAAACGGTCACTGAACATTTTTCATTGCAACCCAGTCATTGGGTCCCAAAATGACAGCAATAGTCCAACTGCTTGAATCACATTAGTATACAGACTATACACACACAGCATACAACAACTAGAAGCAGCAGCAAAGGAGAAAAAAACAAGGTTCCTACCTTGAGCAGTCTTCTACTTTACTTCATCAGTTGTGTAGGTCAGTAATTCTCAACCAGTGGTCCGGGGACCACCAGTGGTTCATTTTACACTCTCAAAAGTTAAAGATCTATAAGGGCCCATTTGGTTACCAACTCTTCCATCATTTAGCTGGGGACCCCCTCAAGGACCACTGGTGGTCCCCAGACCACTGGTTGAGAACCACTGGTATAGGAACTCAGACTCTACAGTTGCTGAGAAGAAGCTGAGCTTGATATGGTGGGGGAGGTTGGACTTCCACACACCAGAAATGCCATAAGAAAGGAAGAAAGAAAGGAAGAAAGGAAGAAATAAAAAAGAAAGAGAAAATTCAACCACAGCAAACTAGGGGCTGTCAACAATGTACTCAACATTGCTTATTGAAATTATTAGTGTTTAATTGCTTCTAAACCAACAATTCTGACTACCTATCAACAAACTCTAAATTGTGCAGGAGTATGTATGGGTGAACACCCTTTAGATTCCTCAAAACATTTTCAAGATATTACATAAAAAATGTGCATTTTCTGTTTTTATTACCACATGATGTCATAATTAATCAAACAACTAAATTCAACATAACAAACACAGACATGTTCACTTCACCTCATACAAAAATGCTTTATCCTGGACTAGCGTAATTAGTGAAATATTAAGCTTAATTACACACAATTAAGCTATTGCATAATACATGTTAATGCTAAGCAGCAAACTGTTGGTAGCTATTAAACTCACCTGTAGAATCCAATCAGTTGGAAAGAAAATGACGTACAGAGACGATGACAACCGTTAACTTCTCTTATTGAATGGGGGGGGGGGAGAAGAAAAGTTATATGCCAGGCCTGTTCCTTTAAGGGGGTGGGGCCTGGGAATGAACCGTGATGACGTTGACGCAATGTTGTTGTACCGGACCGGTGCGGAAGTGATATGGCGCGAGTGAGTAGCGGGAGAAAGATAATGTAACAGAAAAGATAACAAAGAGAGAAGCATCCGTTGAAAAGTATAAACTGTATGTTCCTGCCTGACCGTCAGTAATAAATGATACCCGTTCTCTACCAAGAAGTTGTATGGACTAAAACTATAAAAGTTACCATGTTAAACGAGCCACGTTTGTAGACGCTCCCAACCACGCCTTTTAGCAGTTTTGACTCCCTGACAAAACTGATAACTCTAGTCAACTTTTATGAGGTGTAATGTTACATTTTAAGTTGTTTATTTCCAAACCTAACGGAGCTAATGTCAAACACCTAACGCAACTGTCTGTCTTATTACAGCAGGTGCGTGTGGGGAAAGGGGAGGGGGCTGCACCGGCCGGCTTCTAAGTTAGGGAGCGTCTTGAAGAACCTGCATTATTGTCTACCTTCTAGGGAGTGTCTGACAATAACAGTTATTTGGTGTCTCAAAGACTTTGCTTTAACTGAACAAGAACTAAGTCTGTTCAATTCTAGGAAACAAAGAGAATTCAGTCAAAGTAAAATAAGACAAAATAAGTCAATGGACGGTAGGTCTGGTTAGTTGGATAGCTGTAACTTTGTTTCAACAGGAGATATGTACTGTGCTACATAATAATAATTAATAATTTTGAATATGTTTTTGAAAATATTTGCAACACAAATCTTGTATGGGGGTACATGGCACTAAATACATTCATTTGGAGGTCCTTGACATGAAAAATGTATGAGAACATTGACCTGTGACAACAATATTCCGGCACTACATAGCTAATTTCATAGTACAGGCCTAAAAGCAATGCTTATTTATTTTTTCTCAAAGTTCTTAAAGTGGTAGAAGGGCACCCCTGACATCCACTGTCGGAATATGAAGCCGATTAACCACATTCTGTCACTATGGTAAAAAAATGCCTGAGCCCAATTAGAATAATACAATCTATCTATGTTGTCTAGATGAAGTACAAAAAATGGCAAACTTTTGTCTTGATAACTGAAGTTTTATCACAAGTTTCATATCTGCCATCATAAGCAGCGTAATAAAGAAATACATTACAATGTATTACCCCCCAGTACTCTACTCAGCTGTTTCCAATTCTAATTTGTTAATTGCATGGGCTTCTTTTGTTCAAAATCAGTCTATTCTATTTCTATTATTCAATATTGCATGTAGAATCTTTCATATTTCATTATGGCATATTGCATATTGCTTGGCCCCCACTATTTTCATTTGTTACACTCCCTCATTAATTTATTCCTTTAGTCATTGTTAATTTAAATAAAACACTTGGGGGGGGGGGGGGGGGTGACAGGACAGTGCTTCAGATAGTCAAATGTTCCCTTCCTGTCATCCCTCCTTTCATCTCTTATCAAGAGGTTGTATGTATTGTAACAGGTTTGATGTATGCAGTGTAGGTCATTTAGGTTGGCCATGCTTTACATGATATTAAATGCCACAAAGCAGTGATGGATGGCCCATAATCAGAGCCAGGAAGTGAGGTGGAGCTCAGGCGAGCACTTCCCAAAGAGATGAAGACAAGGTTATATGGACTTGTGCACACAAGCAACCAGGGACCTGTTCTTTTTAGTAGAGGCAAGTCATGTTTTTTTTCTAATACATCAGAGCTTCAGTAGCAGCTTGTCGATGCTGAACTCCAAGTATTGAGTATATATTATGACCTTCTTGTGTCAAAGTATGAATACGGTAACTGAATAGTGGCTGATGGATGAGAGTCTCTCTTTTTTTGTAGTTTATTGCAGTGTACTGTAGGAGGATATAAGTCAACTATACTGCTGTTGTCATACATGGTACCTTAATGCATCACAGGTTTCAAGTAGGAAACTGTTAGTTGCTTAAAACCGCACCGTACAATCTTAGTAAGTGTATGCGAGTGCCATCCATCAATCAACTTATCTAGCTGTGTGTTGAATACCAAATACACACGCATGCTGTTTATGATTTCACTGGCTGTCACTGTTATCCTGTCCCAGTGCAAGGGATGGTGGATACTGTTGCATATGGTGAGTGCGAGGTAACAGGGAAAAGACCCAAATGCAGACATAATGAGGCAGAGTATAGGTGCAGTGATTATTAAACAAGTAGAGGGGTGCACTCAGATTAGAAATGAGGTACAATGGTTTAGTGAGGCAGGCAAAGGTCAAAACCATATGCAGAACAATAGCAAAGGACATCAATAAGGAGCCGGTAAGGATCCAAAGTCCAGTATTCAGGCCAAAAAATATAAAAAAGGCAGAAATAGGTTCAGGCATAGGGTTGCAGTAAACAGGTAAGAGGTAACCGGATACAGGTTCAGCTTTAGGTTATGGCTGGAAAGCAAATGCATTATGTCCATAGCAAGAAAGAACAGGGGAAGTGAGCTGATATAAATACTGGGGTGTAAATGAGGGGAATTGGGTGCTGTGGCAAGATATGTGGAAGTCGCTGGGTCGCAAAAGACAGGAGAGTCAGGCGATGGGGACCAGAGGGAAGGGCCGAGGGCATCTAGTGGATGAGTGGAGAATGGCGGGTTAGGAAAGTTGAAGGAAAGGTAGCTTTAGAGCAGTGGTTCTCAATATTTTTCGTGCCGCGGACCCCCAAATTGATATGTATTTGGCCGTGGACCCCCTACTGAAAATATTTTGTGCCAGGGACCCCCAGAAGAGAAGATTTGGGGTTAACATTTTAAACGTATTTTCGATATTTTTCAAGTATTTTAAAAAATAGCAGATCTACAAGCTCACAGCGTGGCGCGAAGTGACACGCTGTGAGCTTGTAGATCTGCTATTTTAGCCAACGTATAAATGGATTAAGTGGTAAAGATGATTGTAATTCTGTGTTAATTACTTTTGCTGGGGACCCCCCTCGGACGCCCTGGACCCCCCCCCCCCCCCAAGGACCTACTTTGAGAACCAATGCTTTAGAGGAGAGATTGAGAGACTTGGAGAGACAGATATAACTGGACAGAGAAAGAAATAGAGAAACAGATGTGACTGGACAGAGACAGAGCGTGACAGCTACTGTATATCCCCTGGCAAAGGTTTGGTTTGCATTATGCAGTCAGACAATTATGGACCCCTATTGACCCAAATGGATGCTTCCGCCGGGTCCATTTAGGTCCAATAAAGTGAAATTAACACAGCGGATTCTGCTGTGCATATCCAGTCAAGGTTATATGCTTCACTCCAGGGTTTACACACAATCACTATGTATCAACCACCCAACAAGTGTGTTTGGCTGGTGTCTACCTATGCTCTGCTCAGAAATCACCCACATGAAACAGACATTCCTTGCCAGCAGAGACTCAGAATGGATGATTTACCGGGCTACCCAACCTCATGCTATAATCTCTAACACCATTAAAAACCAGTGGCACTCATAAAAGGTAGTTGGCTTTATGGAGGGATCAATCTTGGCACTTGGCCCTGGGGCTAGAAGGCCGTGCAGTAGTCCCAGCATTATCCCACCAAATGTACAAGGAGTCCCAAGAGGCCCTCATCACGCTGTGTGTGTTTGCGTGGGTTCCCGCATCATGTGTGTGCGTGTTTGTTTGTAGTATTTAGATCTCAGACTAAGGGGCAAATCTGAGGAGCTAAACAGGTATGTCTGCTGGGATTACCGAAAGGCCTTGGTTAGCGTCCTCGGCAGTGACAGCACCTCATCGATTCCTGTAATCACTTTGAGGTAATTATGCGGGAATGCGCTGAAAGAGCTCCTCTAGGGGAGGGGCGGGCGGTGGTTCTGTCTCAGAGAATGCTTTCTGTAGTGCGGCTGTGTGATCGCAGCTCCCTAGCGAGGCCCACTGCGCTCTGCACCACTGAGCCCACTGCCACAGAAAGCCCCGACTCGACACATTAAATATGGGTATTGAGGGAAGGGGCCTAATGCAGTGGAGCAGCATCAAATGCAGAAGGGCCTGCATACATTACCACATGTGGTGGCTTTAAAGTTTACTTGGTACTACTTGTCGCAATAACCTCCCCTGCATAGGCACACACACACACACACACACACATACACACAGCCTGCATGGCCAGACTAATGTCACTGCGTTGATATTAGTCTGGAACTTTGGTATGGAAGATTCATTTCCAAGGGAAATCTTACAAACAGATTCAAACGTCACAGCAAAAAATGTCCCACTGGGCTGAGCGAAATGTAATTCAGACCGAGGAGTGCCAGACCAATCTGCCCAGGGCAATTTTAATTTTAGCTGTGGCAGATTTGTCTGGTTTCCAGGCAAACACACGCACGCACGCACGCACGCACGCACGCATGCACGCACACGCACACACACACACACACACACACACACACACACACACACACACACACACACACACACACACACACACACTCTAAAAGAATGAGTCAATCAATGAGTGAATGAATTAATCTATTTGCCGAGTAAAAACAACAGATATAACGCAGTCATTACATGCAGTACATAAATGACTGTGCAGATGACGAAAAAAACTATAAAGGCTTATTTGTCAATTTCACTTTCCATTGTGGTCCTCTAAGTCAGGGCTGTACTACAGTACAGATGCTACAGACCCGGCATGGGGAGGAGTGTGTGTGTGTGTGTGTGTGTGTGTGTGTGTGTGTGTGTGTGTGTGTGTGTGTGTGTGTGTGTGTGTGTGTGTGTGTGTGTGTGTGTGTGTGTGTGTGTGTGTGTGTGTGTGTTACACTCTGATTCAAATGATTTCATCCCTCAAACACAGATATTAAATTGGGTTGGGTAATGGCTTTAGGAAGAAATACTGTTGAGCCTTAGGAGAGGTTGTACAAGAAATAAATGCTGCCATGAAAGTACGAGTCACATATTGAATGAATATTGCCAATCTGTTACGGTAAATTACATTTTCTCTATTAGCTGCTCTGCTATGCATCTAGCTGCAACACATGTACATCACCTAATAATGCAGCACAGTGGTGGAAAAAGTA
Source organism: Gymnoscopelus braueri (assembly GCF_963280865.1). NCBI lineage: Eukaryota > Metazoa > Chordata > Actinopteri > Myctophiformes > Myctophidae > Gymnoscopelus > Gymnoscopelus braueri. The sequence goes on along the minus strand of NC_137623.1, from coordinate 27,944,935 downwards.
CTCACATGTTTTACTTAAGTGAAAGTATCAATTCCACAATGTAGAAATAGGCCTACTCTGTTACAAGTAAAGGCCTCATATCAAGAATGTACTTGAGTAAAAGTACAAAAGTAGTGGTACCAAAAGTAGAAAGTACTCATAATGCAGAATGTCCCATTTCACAAGTTTTCAAATGTATAAAATGAAACATCTTTTGAAAATAGCAGATCGATGCAACGCATTGTGAGCTTGTAGATCTGCTATTTTCAAATGGTCGAAATGTATATAGGGTTGAAGTGGTATATGTTTTGTAATAATAATCAAAATCTACAAAGTAAGTAGTAACTAAAGTTTTCCCCAAAAAAATTTGGAGTAAAAGTACAATATTTGGATCCGAGATGTAGTGGAGTAGAAGTAAAAGTACTGAAATTTGGAAATACGCAAGTAAAGTAAAAATACCTCAAAATTGTACTTAAGTACAGTACTTGAGTACATGTACTTAGTTACTTTCCACCACTGATAATGCATATGCACTGGGGTGTTCACCGTCCCCTCTGCAGTATTGGGCATACTGTCTGTCAGTGTTGTGTATTGACCTGGTCCTCTCCCCTCCCTAACCAGCCTGACAACCTGCCACGCGGCATGATAAAAATAAAGGCTGCACGATAAAACAGACGAATAAATAAAATGACTAACGAAACGTCTGTTGGCGGAGGTGTTCCTGACAGAGCATTTGAGGAGAAGGTATGAGGAACGGTTTCCACTCAGTAAGCGCATACGCTCAGGCTGTCACACAGGAAGCTGCCGATGTCAGTTCCACTGACACATCTGAAATTGGCTTTTGTTCAACCTGAGTGTGTGCACACATCCGCATCCAGGTCAGCCTTCTGAAGCGCTGAAGAGCACCGGGAAAGAGGAGGACATCTGCAAGGCACATGCAGTATATATCTTGGGGTGCGCATAACGTGCTTTGTCGTATAGGCATCCAGGAGGATACACTCGTTTCGCAACAGCTGTAGTGCCTGCCAGCCTAAATTGGATCTACTGGGGTATAAGAAAATGAATGAGTTGAACAGCTGTAGCCCAATGTGATGTAATGCTGTATGTCTGTATCCTACACCTTAAAAACCTTAGTGTCCCTATTTCGTCATGAACGTTTGGTGGAAAGATTGTCACTGGTTTACAGGTGTAAAGAAGTGGGTGAAATTCCTTTTTTTGCAGATTTTTTCAGAAAGGGGGAAGAAGAAAAGTGTGTGTGTGGTGTGTGTGTATGTGTGGGGGGGGCAGGGAGAGGGAGGGCAGGGAGAAAAACATAAGGTTCAAAACAAACACATAATGGCGCTCGGGTGCCGCAGTGGTAAAAGTCCCTGCCCACCACCACGGAGGTTGTGGGTTCACATCCACCGTGGTGCATCCGGCTTTGTCGGGCATCTATGCGAACACAATTGGCCCGTATTTGGGGGGGGGAAGCCGGGAGGGGAGGGTGATATTGGTCATTGCACGTAACCCTACAGGCTGGGGGCGGCACCTGTCAGCAGGGAGCGTTGGGTGGGAGGAGTAGTCCTCCCGGTGGGGGCTCCTCACTGGCAGGGGAGTCAGTAGGATACAGTGTCAACACAGACATGATGTGCTTAACCTTTTATCTTTTTAATGTATAGCACTTTCTTTTATTGTTTTTCCTCTTAATTAATTAAGTTGGTTCCTTCCTTTTCTTTATGTAAAGCGACTTTGGGTACTTAGAAAAGCGCTATATAAATCTGAGCTATTATGTGTGTGGGGAGGAATTAATTGGCATAACGACTAAATTGGGGAGAAAAAGGGGGTAAAAATAATTGGTTATACTAGAAAAAAACACACCAAAAAAAGGGCAGAAACTGATTTGGAGTAGAGGGACAAAAGGAGCGGATATAGAGAGCCCTGCAGGACCCTGGTTAATGAAGTATATAGGGTTTAACCACTTAAACCCCAGCATCCATAATCTAGGGAAAACCACTGCAACACTTTGTGAGACATTTATTTATTGTAGAGTGTAAACAGAAAACACACTAGTACAGAGTCCTGAGGGACTCCAATCAACCAAGTATTATGTGGTTTGGGTTTAAGTGGTTATTAAGGCACTTGGCAATCATAAGCGCATTTTGACATGCCTCCCGTATACACATTATCTGAGGTGTAAATGAGAACACATGCTGACACTGTTGCTTTATGGTTTGTTTCTTAAATAAGGCCCTGTTTTGCAATCTTCTCTCAGTATGTTCCATGTGCTTCTAGTATGAGCCACTCCATGCAACTCTTTGAACATCATTTGCATTCGCCGGGGGGTTTTCTTTGAATATTTTAGTCATACTTAAGCTCCCCCTGTTTATCATGGCCCAAACACTTTTTTTTGTTTTGTTTTTATTCTTGTGTCCAAAACACTTCGATTCGGAAGATTTACATCTACAGTACACACAATGCCAAGGACGGCGCACACTAGTTAATTCCAAACAATAAATCAGACGGCGTAGTTCCAGCCACCTCGACAGGGCCTGCGTGCATGTGCATTTTAAGTCAAAGGCTTTCTAATGGCTAATGGGATTTTCTCCGCATCTCTGTGATGGTTGTAGCTCTTCAAGACACTTGGATCCGCCTAGATTCTCGAGGGTGTTGTTGGATGGCTGTTGTTTGTAAGTGCACTAAATAACGCACAGTCCCCGGAGTGGTGCTTTACTTGAATGCATGCCCATGCATTGATATATTAACTGACGCAACGAGTGGTAATTACAGGGTCTTGTTCAGTGTCAGTCTAGCAATCGGCGTGGCAATAGGTTAACATTGCTATCACCCATCTATTCATTAGCGTTCCTTTTGTAATCTGCTCTGAGAATGAGACATGTTTTAGGATTGCTTGACCTGCATTCACACCTATTGATATTCTCTCCTCTGTAGAGGTCAGCAGAACACTCTGGGAAACCGCAGGTCCTTGTGTTTTTGAAGTTAATGGGGCATACTGGGTCATCATCAGGGTTTTTTTTTACAGAGTGGATCCACAGAGGCGAGCCGTCTGTGTTCCTATGTGTCCGGAGCTAATTTCGCAAACCGCTGGACCGATCGAAAACACATTTCTTGTGCACACCGGCAGTCGGCCACAGGCGCACCTCCACTCTTTCCATTTCTTTTCACATATGTTATATATATATAAACGTATTGAAATCTTTAACTTGAATGTTATGGCAGTCAGCCTGATCACAGCCCCATTGACGGGGGCAAAATGTGGAGTCATTCGTCATAAATATGTCACATCACTGTCGTCATGGATGACCGACATCGCAGACTGACATGGCAGACTGGCCGCATGAAGACTGAGACCCACATTGGAGCCATGATTTCTTTGTAGGAATTTCATGACATTTTCCTATTACGTTATTCAATCGATGACAGTTTAGCCAGCATCGGGTATTTCATTATTTCTTTGGGGTTCCCTGCTGACCCCAGTGGTTATTTTCAACCTCCAGTGGTGTAAAGTAACTAAGTACATTTACTCAAGTACTGTACTTAAGTACAATTCTGAGGTATTGTTACTTTACTGGAGTTTTGCAAATTTTGAGTACTTTTACTTCTACTCCACTACATCTCACGAGACAAATATTGTACTTTTACTTCACTACAATACTATGATATACTAGTTACTTAGTAGATTTTGATTATTATTACAAAACCACTTCAGACCTATATACTTTGGCAATTTGAAAATAGCAGATCTACAAGCTCACAACACATCGCAACACGTTGTGAGCTTGTAGATCTGCTATTTTCAAAGGATTTGTATTCATTTCATACATTTGAAAACTTGTGAAATGGGAACTTCTGCATAAAGAGCACTTTAACCTTTGTACTTTTCCTCAAGTAAATTCTGAAGACTTTTACCTGAGATTATTTCTACATTGCAGTATTGCTACTTTTGTTTAAGTAAAACATTTGAGTACTTTTACCACCACTGTCAACCTCTCCCAGGCTGTGGTCCATGACGCAGGCTTCAAAATCTCCACCATTGCGCCCGTCCAAAGGCACTTCAAGGAGACCAACTGGAGACCTGTCGGCCTCACCCCTATTGTTAGCAAACGCTTTGAGTGGCTGGTGAGAGATTACAACTGTTCCATGCTTCCTGCCTCACTGGACCGACGGCAATTGGGGGCAGCGGTGGCATATGGGTCAGAGGAGCATGCTTTGGCCCGAAAGGCTCCCAGTTCAACCCCCCGGAGGTGATTGACCAACACTCCCCCAACCCAACACTGACATATGGAGGTACGAGGTTTTCGCCCGACAACAGTCATATAAAGGTGGATTAAAGGGATAGTTCACCCAAAAAACATCTTTCTATCGATTAGTCACCCCATGGAGATCAAATTATTGGCTTAGGAATGCGACAAATAACAAAAAAAATATCCATGAATTCAAATGTCCATGGGGTGACTAATCGATAGAAAAAAGTCATTTTGGGGGTGAAATATCCCTTTAAATCTGGTGGCAACAGCTTAACTAACAACACTGTAGAGCTCAAGACCATGATGCGATAGGAGAGTGTGGAGGTCAGCGATTCAGGAGTCCCGAGTTGGTGTTGGCTAGACCACACTCTCGCATCGCGAATCTGGTGGAGCACTGTGAATTGGGAGCCCTTATGTTAGTTAAAGTTCAAAGTTTCTGTTATGCATTGAAAGGAGGTTACAGCAAGAGATCTATTATGAGTCGGTAGAGACGTGCCAACTGATCTTTAGTATCAATTGGAAACTGAACAATCTTGAGATGTTGCAGTATATGCTGGCATGCTGCAGAAACTGATGGCAGCAGAACCTGGAAGACTCAAAAACCTTGAGAGACAATACTCTGTGTGCAGTGCTGAAATGGCAAGGGTCGCCCAATGTACCCCTGGTGGTTCTGCTGGAACAAGTGAAATGGACACGGGGTGCCTCAGTGGAAGAGAAACGCACCGTTGGCAAAAACCCACCTGACGTTGATGAATGTTGTCCTCAGAGTGTTAGGTAATATTCCCTGATGAGATGCAGTGTGTTCTGCAGCCTACAAGGTTGGGAGTACAGTGAAAGTGATGACGCGGGGGGGGGGGGGGGCGTAGAGGTCTGTCGGAGCCACTGGAGCAAGGCTGCGGGAGGATGGTGGAGCGAGGTAAACACTCCATTCACATGAGCATTCCATTTGTTCAGAAGGGAGATGTAAACAAGGGGCACAATGTCTACCGTACCGTGAGCTCCTTTTAAGACCAGTGGTTCCCATTTCTCAACCTTTTCTGGATCAGGGTCCACTTAAAAATATCCACTTGAATATCTCGAAAGCGTCATTGTGCACTTTCAGAGCATGTTTATTTGAATGATCTGGCCTGGATCAATGGAACTAACGTACTGTAGTATACTTTACATAATTCTTTATTGGTATCACAATGAAAACACATTTTCAAGGTTAAAATAGACCTTATTTTATATTATTCTTTATATTAATGTCATATTATCATTAAAATGTTTGTGTTGTGCCAATTATTATTTGGGCCCACTTGCAATACCCTTGACAACCCACCAGGGGGCCCTGGCTGAACCACAGGTTGGGAATCGCTGCTTTAGACAAAGCCAGGGTTGTTTGGCTTACTTTTTCTTGCACTGAATCCTCCATTCAGTGTCTGGATTGAAGATGACACCCTACAAACCAACATAATACCAAGCTACAGTATGTGTTGTACGTTTGATGCTGGAGCTGTCTGACCATACAGAGGGCTTAAAATGCCAACCGTGGTCTTTAAACTGCCCGCCTCCCAAGTGCATTTTTCTGACACTCACACTTTAATTACTTCCACTTCCTGGGGAGTTGGGGTTTGTGTAAGCAAATTTACCACTCCACTGAGTAAACTGTCAGAAGTTGGCAAGTGTTGATACTGGTTCAAGGCGTTTTATCCCCAAAATAGTTTTTGTCGTTTTCATCACACACTATATCCTGACCTCCTGTTTTTGACTAAACCCTAATCATTCTCGCATGGCTGCTTACTAACTCCAAGGTGGTATAGGGAACTTGGCAGGGCCTGAAACAATAAAATGTTCTATTTAAAGGTATTTGTGGACATGTTTTGGACCACAACATCTGAGTACATCCTTTGTAAATCATTTAGTTTCTTTTTCTGTCCTAAAAGTCACTCACCCAAATCAATGTTTCTAAAAATACTGCAGTGTTTGAATGTCTCTTTCATTTATCAGGCAAACCATGCTGCATCTCGATCTGACTGGTTTAAGGTCAGTTTCACTTCAATCAGGATTTGGATACAAACAGTTTAGTATCTAATGAAGACAACAGCATTCACAGCATGCTATCACATCAGGTCTTGACCGGTCTCGTTTTAATGTCTGCTATCGTTTTGTCTTGTTTTTAACTGGGACTGCTGCATCTCAAATCTTTACCTTCCGGTACAAATGAAGAACTCTTGATCCTTGACACTGAACTTCAATTAAAATGGACATCATTATCATCTTAGTAGCACCATTTCTTCCATCTTATTACATTTTGATGGTAAGCTAAAATGAAACATTGTGTACAGTGGTTTACATAACAATGTGCATATGGTACTCTGCATAACAATGAAAGACAAGTCCAGCCCCCCCCCCCTTTCCTGAATTGTAGGAGGCAATTTGCTCTCAAATAGACAAAGACGTGACACTCACATGCATGGTGCTTCAATGCCTTCTACGGGGACATTTTACACAAATCCCCCTTCCTAAGTGTATTTGCAACCATATATGAACATGTAGTAAACTAGTTAGATAAGAAATTACTGGGAAAAAAAAGTCCTGTGAGAGAGAAGTAAGAAATTACTATGTCACACACTGTAACAGGACAGTTTAGTTTTGTTAGGCAAATTGGAGACTCCAGTGCTTTGTCAAGCCTGTGGCATCCATGCGGATGCGATTCAAAGTTTATTCCTCTAATTTCTGCACAAAATCCCCCATATGGCAAGATACGCTGCAGGTAATGTTTGCAGTCTGACAATTTACGCAGACGTGAAAAATTATCCCTACCTTTTCCCATGATCCTCTTTAAGTTGTGTTCCCACCCATGTTATATTTTGACCATTGCCTTGATGTGAGGTTAAGAAAAAAATTACCACTTTGGTTCCACACAGGGGTACGCCGTTAATCTTACTACTAGCAGAGGTGAGTGATTGTGAGGTGTGGAGACTTAAGAATGCATGCAGGGGCCTAAACGTATCAATCATCATCATGGCCGCAAATGTAGATCTCTCATTATTACGCACATTACACACCGTAAGAGAGAAAAACGAGAGCCCTCGAACCCTGCTGCCACTAACAGTTTCCATTAGTTAGAGATGGCAGCGAATTATTTAACATCACACCTCGCGGATTCTCGGTGTAGCAAAATAACATTCATCAATATCACGTGGATCTGACATATAGTTAGAGTAAGTAAGTGAGGAGAGATGTATTCGATCAGGATGAGAGCTTAATGCAGTGAAGTGCACCATACATGACCTTTCACATTCATTGCACTTTTGTTAAGTGTGTGTGTGTGTGTGTGTGTGTGTGTGTGTGTGTGTGTGTGTGTGTGTGTGTGTGTGTGTGTGTGTGTGTGTGTGTGTGTGTGTGTGTGTGTGTGTGTGTGTGTGTGTGTGTGTGTGTGTGTGTGTGTGTGTGTGTGGCTATGAATTAGTTTGGGCATTGCAGTATGTGCTATATAATAATGGAACGCAAAACCGCTGACTGTGCTCCTATGCTTGTCACACTAAAGGTTTTTATCTCTTTTCACAACACTAATTAACTGCCTTTTTGCTGTTTATAGAAGGCATAACTTCATGCAGATATCTTCATTCTTGGGCTATACCGTTTGAAAACACAGTGTTCTGTCATAAGGTACTCTGGTGCGGCAATAATGAAGATTGGACTCTGTGAAGAGAATAGCTGACGTGCTCTGCTTCTCCCTCTGAAAAAGGTCAGTGTGCTTGTTCCATGGCCAATGAGGTCAGAGATACTCAATCTGGGGTCATTGCCATAGAAACAGTGGTGGTACCACCAAACCCCCAAACACAACAACAAAATGTATACAACTAATACAAAATGAATCCACTAAAGCATATTGAAAACAGAAGCAAATTAGAAGATCTGTTCATGTATAATTATGTGCATTCCTTCAGCAAAGAATAAATGACAAAGTGTTGTTGCCCAACAAGACTTGAGTATAAAAGCCCTGATAGTGGCCCCTAGAGGCCACTTACCATCCATAAGTCTTAGTGCCATGCCAGACAAAATGTCTACATCTTAGCATAAACGTGGCAAGTGTTTAAGAGTCTTGGGCCATTCGGTGTGACAGGGTCAAGGACGGCCGTCTATGAGCCGATGGTGCTCCGATTGTCAACGTGTGACGATTATATAACAGCTACCGCGTAAAAAATAAAGGGAAGGTCATTGTGTTCTGCTACTTTTAACGGAAAGTTTACAAAGGCAATTATACAGGTTTCATGTGTTAAAGCACAGGGATCAATCACTGTCTGCTAGTCTATGTGCAGACAGTTTCATGACAAATGGCTGGAGATATTATCAGCTACCTTTGGAGAACTACCAGTCCATGTTGTCCTCTTCTGCCAAGTCAAGACCGGGTCCAGATTTTCCTCTTTTTCGTTTTATTTTGTCAAGATAAGACCACCTTGCCATGGATTGAATATACGTTGGTTGATGTATGCCGTAGATTCATTACACAATGTGACAGATAGACTAAATTATTCTCGGTAAGTACGACAAGGTGGCTAATCTCAATTTTACCTTTTCAATTACATTACATTACATTACAGTCATTTAGCCGACGCTTATCCAAAGCGACTTACAATAAGTGCATTCAACATAGGTAGGCAAGGAAACTACTAATCACCAGAAGTCTTAAGTGCATTCTCTTCTAAAACAAGCAACTAAGAGTATACCTAGCGCTAGGTAAAAGTGCAATATATCAGCTACCTACTTTTTTAAACAGATGAGAAGGAAGGTAGGAATGTCATGTTCAATGTCATATACAGTGTGTCATGTAATGATCATATTATTCAGCCATAATTGTGCAGTGTGCAAGCAGTTTTACAGGCCCAAGCTCTATTATTAGTGTCAGAATTGGGGCAGGAGGGGGGATGGGTGGGGATGGGAGGTATTGTATATTCATTGAGGGATTAGCACATATAGAACAGCCAAAAAGCATTAAAGTGAAATGCGTTACCAAGTAGCATAACATAAGGCTGCACCATAAGTGAAGCACCATAATTAAAAAGCCATCCAAAGTGCTTTTCAGAGTCATTTCAAGAGAGTGGACATTTTGGCCAAAGGGTGGCGCTAAGCTAGACGAAAGGCCATGGGGGTTAAAGAAATCAATAAGAGTGCATTCTGGTTAATCTGCCTATTATCTTGTCCTGAGGGTTGCCACTAAATGTGCACATAAATGGGGTCAACAACACACATCCTCGGAAAGGCCATGGGGGTCACAGAAATCAGTAGGGGCCATCAGTGGAGCATGATGGTGCACAGCAAATACCATTGGAAATCGAGTCGGTTGTTTTCAAGATATCTTGCAGTGGTGGGAAAAGTACTCACATGTTTTACTTAAGTAAAAGTATCAATACTGCAATTTAGAGATACTCTGTTACAAGTAAAAGTCCGGAATTCAAAATTTACTTGAGTAAAAGTACAAAAGTATTGGTATCAAAATGTACTTAAAGTACCAAAAGTAGAAAGTAGTCATTATGCAGAATGTCCCATTTCACAAGTTTTCATGTATAAAATGTAGTCAAATCTTTTGAAAATAGCAGATCTACAAGTGAGCTTGTAGATCTGCTATTTTTAAATGGCCGAAATGTATAGGGCTGAATGGGGTAATGTATGTTTTGCAATAATTATCAAAATCTACAAAGTAACTAGTAATTGTAGTAGTAACAAATAATTGTTTTGGGATGCAGTGGAATAGAAGTAAGTACTGAAAATTGGAAATACTCCAGTTAAGTAAAAGTACCTCAAAATTGTACTTAAGTACAGTACTTGAGTAAATGTACTTTACACCACTGATATCTTGCATAGATGGGACCAAAATGTTGGATAGACTGACCGACATAACCAATGCTGCAACTTGTCAAACACATCCATCTTGATTTACCATGTGACAGGTGCAAGCATGTGGAAATGTTATCCCAGCCACAGTGATCGCCATCATCGTCAATGGGTGTCAGTACACAGGTGGGCCATAACCGCCCCAGATGGGATTAAAATGCAATCATCCCTTGCCAGGATGTCCTGGTTGTATGTACATACTGTATGACATTATGTACCGTATGCAACTTTTCATGTTTACCCAATTGCAGAGTACTCCATTTCAGGGTATTTCTATTTACTCTAAGACCCAATTCTCAAGATAGTTTGGCACAGAGACAAATAATACTAACATACGTAATTTATATTATGACCCTGATCCATGTCCAGGCCTGTTTCGTAAGCCACTGTTTCTGAACACCGGGTCTGGGTCCCGCTAGGGGACCAGTAGTTCTCAAAGTGGGGTTAAAGGGACTCTCTTGAGGGGGTTTCAAATGGACCCTTATGGGTTGGCACACTCTCAAAGAGTTACAGACCTGTAAAGGTCCATTTGGACCCCCCTGGTGGTCCCTAGACCCGATGTTGAGAACCAGTGTCGTAAAGCCATAGTAAAAAAGAGAACTCAACAGAACACTTCTGAAGAGCAAAGCTGTCACAGGCAATCAGCAACGGCCACTTGGGAACGTTTTCCAATGTCAAGCATCTGAACATAACACATCGGTGTCCTAGACAGAAACAAACTAGTGGGACTTCAATTATTTATAGCCCTTGTGGAGAGAGTATTATGAGCACGGAGTGGCAGCTAAACTGTGGCTGGCTGGGGCGCAATTGACCTAAAATATCACTGACATCGTGTCACAGCATGCCCTTTAGATTCAGCGTCACCAAACGCCACAAGCAAACACTGGGCGTGCGAAGTGTGGGCACCTCTTGATAGCGTTGCTGTCGGGGCAGAAATCTCGTATCTCCATATTTCAACTTTTTGTCTTTTTCATAAATTGATGCCCTGTACTTCATTGTACATGCAATGTCGCACGAGAGTAGTGAAAATAGCCGATCTACAAGCTCACAGCGCATCGCATCAAGCTTGTAGATCGGCTGTTTTCACTATTTTAAAATGTTTTTTAAAATAATATTAGAAAAGGAACGGTTCTGGACATACAAGGTTTCCACCCCTCTCTCTCTCTCTCTCTCTCACTCTCTCTCTCTCTCTCACGCCCTCCCTTCTTTCAACAGAGGCTCAGATCAATAAAGCAAGCCTCGGGCCACAGACCTTTGCACTAAAAGCCAATTGTTCCACCTTTATACTGGTCTACAGTTTGTTTCCTGTAAATCTGCAGCATGAAGTACAAACATTACAGATTGTATCTAACACCACCTTCAACAAGGATCTGGCATCCCAGCATGAGCCTCCTTTTAGCTTCATGCAGTGGTGGAAGAAGTACTCTGATTCTTTACTTGAGTAAAAGGAGCAATACCACAATATGTTACAAGTAAGAGGTCTGTATTATACATTTGACTTGGGCAAGTGTTGGCATAAAAATATACTTAAAGTACCAAAAGTAAAAGTACAATACAATTTTTAAAAATAAGTCAAACTTGTTTGAAAATAGCCAATTTACAATTTACATCATGATTCAACACGTTGTGAGCTTGTAGATATTTTTGAAGAGCCCAAGTATAAAATAGGACTTATGTTGTTAACGTACCTTTTGTAATGTAATAATTTAAGTCTGCAAAGTAACCAGTAAGTAAAGTTTCCAAGTAATTGTAGTGGAGTAAAACGTGCAGTATTTGCCTCAGAGATGTAGTGGAGTAGAAGTAAAAGTATTGAAAATCGTGAATATAATCGAGTAAAAATACCAAAAAATTGTGCTTGAGTACATGGTTACTTTCCACCACTGGCTTCATGTCACAATCTCCATGTATTTCTGTAGCTCTATGATGCTCTTCCTTGTTATGCACACTGACAGCTAAGCTCTAGGCTACTTTAGACTTGACAAATCTTCTGAATTTCATATGAAATTCCAAAAACTGTCACTTGCAATTAACAAGATGAGATAAGGGAAAAGTTATGGAAACATAAGAATGATGACAGGGCCCTCCAGAGGGCCCTTAAAAAGAAATTGCACAATTTAAAAAGATAACGGTAAAAGAAGGGTACCAAGATAAAAAGGGCTAAAGCTAAAAACCATAACAAGAATGTAAAACCCGAGAGATTCAAGAGATAATGTAGCATAGATAAGGTGATTTATGGAAAGGCTTTTTCTGAACATGTGTGTTGTTCATCATATCAAAAGAGAAATATGATGTTCCTCACGGCCCATAAAAATAGACAGTGGTGGAACGTAACTAAGTACATTTACTCAAGTACTGTACAGTACTTAAGTTAAATTTGAGGAATTTTTTACTTTTTTACATTACATTACATTAGTCATTTAGCAGACGCTTTTATCCAAAGCGACTTACAATAAGTGCATTCAACATAGGTAGGGAACGAAAACTACTAATCACCAGAAGTCTTAAGTGCATTTTCTGCAAAAACCAAGAGTATACCTAGCGCTAAGGTAAACGTGCAATATATCAGCTATACCTACTTTCTTAAACAGTACTTTACTGGAGTACTTTACTGGAGTACTTCCAATTTTCAATACTTTTACTTCTACTCCATTACATCTCAGAGGCCAATATTGTACTTTTACTCCACTACAATTATATGAAAACTTTAGTTACTACTTTGTAGATTTTGATTATTATTACAAAACACACTAACCACTTCAGCCCTACATGTATATATATTTCGGCCATTTGAAAATAGCAGATCTACAAGCTCACAATGCGTCGCGATGCGACACATTGGGAGCTTGTAAATCGTCTATTTTCAAAAGATTTTTTATACATTTTGAACTTGTGAAATGGGACATTCTGTACAATGAGTACCTTTTACTTTTGGTACTTTTAAGTACATTTTGAAGCCAATACTTTTGTACTTTAGTCAGGTAAATGTGGAATTCCGGACTTTTACTTGTAACAGCTATTTCTACATTGCAGTATTGATACTTTTACTTAAGTATGAAATGTGAGTACTTTTTCCACCACTGCTCACGGCCCATAAAAATAAGTCCACCCATTGTTTGGGAAACGCTGGAATAGACGCTTCCTGCAATGCCCACCGAGACACCAGGATGCTACGTATCCGAGTGGCATGAATTATTAGTCCATAGATAGTGGTGGACTATATGCTGACTCACACCGTCTCTTAGTTTCACTCACACACACACACACACACACACACACACACACACACACACACACACACACACACACACACACACACACACACACACACACACACACACACACACACACACACACACACACACACACACACACACACACACACACACACACACTGCAACAAGCGTGAGTGAGAGTGCACCAGAGAGAGCTGTGAGCAGTGGCAGTGATGAATTCATTCCAGTGATAAAAGACAGTGTGCTTGTATCCAATGCAGCCGCTCCACGATGCAGGAGGAGGATGTATCAAAGAACACACCGCGGTTGAATAATGATTAGTGTTGACGGTATAAGAGATGAGGAGCCACGGTCAAATGCTGGGCTTTTGCAGCACGAGGCATTACAGGAGCTTTGCATAAAGAAGACGGTTCATGGTCACCTGCAATATTCATCACATTCTCCCATGTATGCAAGTATCAGTGATGGTAAGAGGAGAACAGGACACAGCAGCCACATACTGCATTATAACATAGGACCAGTGATGGAAAAAGTACTCACATTTGTTACATACAGTAAGTGAAAGTATCACTACTGCAATGTAGAAATACTCTGTTACAAGTAAAAGTCCAGAATTCAAAATTTACTTGTAGAAAGTACAAAAGTATTGGTATCAAAATGTACCAAAAGTAAGAAAGTACTCATTATGCAGAATGTCCCATTTCACAAGTTTTCAAATGTATATAAATCTTTTTAAAATAGCATCTACAAGCGATGCATTGTGAGCTTGTAGAAGTTTTCAAATAATTGTAGTGGAGTAAAAGTACAATATTTGCCTCTGAGATGCCGTGGAGTCGAAGTAATAGTACTGAAAATTGGAAAAATACCTAAACATTTTACTTAAGTACAGTACTTTAGTTTACTTTAGTACTACATCTGACAAAAGCTGAGACCACCCACACACACACACACACACACACACACACACACACACACACACACACACACACACACACACACACACACACACACACACACACACACACACACACACACACACACACACACACACACACACACACACACACACACACAAATTCAGAGATCTAGTGGACTTTTAAATCGCTCATCTCATGTACAAAATCAATAACAACATGCTCCCGGACAGTATCCAGAAGATATTTCAGAAAAGACAAACTTTGAGCTTCAAGTTTAACATTTTGGACTACCTCCAAACAGACATGGCCTCATGCCGCCCCTGAGGTCTTTGTCACCCGCCCAAGGGGGCCAGGACCCCAGGTTGGGAAATACTGACATAGGATATCGCATTCCAAGAACTCAAGATGACCCTACACAACCTTTCTGAAGAACTTGGCAAACTCAACTCTAATGAATGCTTTTTCTATATGGCCAGGCAGCGAGTACAAGAGGTCATCAGAAGCCTATCATTGTGACGCTCATTATTCCACAGCATTACAGGTTAAGCCAACAATGGACGCTGTGTAATGAATGACATATTGTTTGTTGTGCACTGGCAGCTTCTGGATGACTAGTGGCTTTGATATAATGGGATTTCTCTATACTCTCAAGGCCGCTGATGCACCATTTGAAGGAGAGGATGAATCAAGGATCATACTCGGCATAATTGGTCTATTATAATTCTGTCGCCCCTTGGAATCTATCCCACTGTGCGATCCATCTGCCTGTGGGGACCAGAGCAATTGGAAAGAGCTGGAGAAAGGCGAGAGCCACATGGGAGAGAACAGCAAAGGAACATCACGTTTTTTTAGGGGGTATAAGGACCAAAACTCCACTATTGGGTAATAGTCAGTGGTGGAAAAAGAAATGCAATTTTTTACTTAAGTAAAAGTATCAATACCAAAAGTAGAAGTACTCTGTTACAAGTACAAGGCCTGCGTTCAAAATGTTACTTGAGTAAAAGTACAAAAGTATTGGCATCAAAATATATTCAAAGTAACAAAAGTAAAAGTACTAAAAAGTTTGAAAATAGCCGATCTACAAGCTCACTGTGAGCTGTAGATCTGCTATTTTCAAATAAAATAAGGCTAAAGTGGTTAATGTGTGTATTATAATATAATAATTCATATCTGCAAAGTAATTAATTGTAGTGAAGTAAAAGTACAATATTTGCCTCTGAGATGTAGTGGAGTAGAAGTAAAAGTATTGAAAATGAGAAATACTCCAGTAAAGTAGAAATTCCTCAAAAATGTACTTAAGTACAGTACTTGAGTGTATGTAACTTAGTTACTTTACACCACCGGTAATAGTTGGCATCTGTGAATTCCGGGTGTACGCAGTGAACTATATGCTATGAGCCATGCACAGTTTCTGACTGGAATGACATGAGACGTTTTTTGTGCCATGGGTATTTTGGGGTGTGAGAGTTCATTATGCGCAACGATCCTAATTAACCCCTGTGGCCCCTCTTGTCCCTCACAGGAGTGGCTTGTCGGATGACAACTCGCCACTCAATCACTGACAAATGGTGAGGGGCTATGCTCTCATTAATGCGGGCCCAGAGTTTATGATTACTTATTAATTGCCGTGTCCCAGAGACTGCCCACACTTAGAAAGAATGGGAATAGAGAACAATCTATTACTCCTTGTAGGCAATGTCACTGCAAGGTCAGAGAGCATTTGGCAAATTAAAAGCTGGCTTGTTTGTGGAGAGAATTGTTTCCCTGCAGACCCAATTATCACTGAGTTGTATACATCGGTGGCCACCGTGAGACAGGCAGGTAAACAGCTGTGGATGTTGCTCTGAGGAATTCAGAGAACAATATAACGATATACAGCGGTATGCTGGAAGTTACATTATACAGTAGTACATGCCAAAAAGAGAGCCAGTTACACAGTAGAGGCACACATACAACAACTGTCCTTCTTTGCGAGCATGTAGACTTCACGTTCACAAACACAAATGAACAAACACACAGTCAATCTTTTCAAGGTATTTTTCATCACACTCTACACATTGATTTCTTCGAGGCAATGAGAGGGCTGAATAAAGGCTGATTCCCCTCCAAGGCAGAATGGAGTGAAGACCCAGCTGGCCAATCACAGTGGGCAGAATTAAAGATGGAAGCAATTTTCTTTCGACATTAGTATCGAAGTGTCCTTTAGTAAGACACTGAATAGTTGGCCACTGTTCCTAATGCTGGGATGGGTTAAATACAGAGGATGGATTCTAGGTACAAAATGTCCTTGGCCAATGAAGCAACGAATACAACACAGTTATTGTTGTTGGTTTAATTAAGCTTTTTCTCCCCAAATTTACTAATTTAATGGCTGTCCTTGCTGCAGTGTGGATCCTTTCACATCGAGCTTTGATCAACATGTGCATTCTTGTAATTAACACTTGGCAAGAGATAAAGAAGAGAATGAGTAAAAGAAACAAAGGTAAAAAATCGATTTGAACTGAGCAAATGAAAAACAATTCTGCAATCATTTAGCAATTTTCTGTCTTCAGACCAGAGTTATAATTATATTTAGTTTTTGTAATTTTTTGTGCAGTTCAGTTTAATTTCACTTAATAGTTTCACTTAATGGGGATTTGTTAGAGGGAAGATGAGAAGGCAATTGACCAAATTGACAGACTAAAAACTAAAGATATTTTCTGTATATTTCTTCCACAAGTTTGTTAGTTTTTATGACAGTAAATTTAAATGTTTTTCACACCTAATTTGAGTTTTTTAGTTTAGTTTTAGTAACCTTGCTTCATATAGTTTTAAAGACTGAGATACAAGTTTTGCCTTTAGTGGCTGCTCACATTGCTAACTAAAGAGAGCCATCTACTGGACATCTTACATAAAACTATTTGATAATGGCCTGTATATCTCTGCAAGTTTGTTCTTCTTGCCTACGTTCTTCAAAGGCAGGAATTAACCCTCACCCAGTCAGCACAATACTGAGTGTTAATTTAACTCTGAGAGTGTTAGTATGGTCGATATTCTTCAACAATGCCATCATATAACATGCCTCCAGTCAAGGAGTCCTACACAACAAATGGTCTTCATGCCCCGAATCCATATTGTGTGGGTTAGCCATTACTCTAAATGAATTTTTGCGCATAACTGTATCCCGAAACCATTACTTTGCCACAATACCCTTGAGCTGCTGGTTTTTCTAATAAAATGAGAATGAAGGATTGGCAGTTTACAACGCTCCATGTCACAGCAGACATGGCGTATGAAGGTCACTGCTGGGCAAATATGTTGTAATACAGCTGCTAACATATGGAGTCGTGCTCGTTTAACATCACTCAATCCACATAATGGTCTATATGATGTCATGTGTTAAATGTATCTATCAAGTTTACTTTCGGTCTAAACAATCTGGTCCTATGGCCCCGCTCTCCGCATTCCTGGTCATTATGTAGGGCTCTGTGCATCATGAAGTCCAGTGGTGGAGCAAGAAGCCATAAAATTCCTCAAGTGAAATGACAACATTCAGATAACATCTCTCTCTCTCTCTCTCTAACCCACTCTCCTTTCAATGAGCAGCTGGCAAAAGCCAATCCATCATCCTCACAGTGCTCCCCCCCCCCCCTCTCTTTTACCTTGGCTTTGTATACCGCTCAAATGAATTTCGACACTTATTGCCAAGGTAGGTAGTTGGCGATGTGCGTGGGTGAAAAATAAGCATCTTTTCAAGGTGACAGTGACCTTGGAGAGAAGAAGAAGGGAAGGCTCTAAAATCCTATTACCCTGAAGCCATGAGTTTATTGCCATCCGCAGCACTGGACCGTCCGTCAGCGTGGCAACGCTTTCCAACAATTTGTTCCCAGACTCATTTTTAGCTCTACTGCTAGGCTTTCCCAGGGTTTGGACATAAAACCCAATTTTCATCTAAAAGTGATCACATAAGGGGCTGACAATGCAATTGAGGTAATGGGTGTTAGTGCTAAGAGGAACATACTGAAACTAAACTAAATTAGTCTATGTTATATAAATACACCAGTACTCCCATGTAGCCAGTGGTTACAGTATAATCAAATACATAACTATTGACCTAATAGAAAAAAATGTTTATTTTAACTTGTATGTATAGCCTTCCTTTTATCTCAAGTCCTACCGACATAAGAGTCAATTCCACAAAGTGTTACTTGGCAATGGGAATAAAGTGCTGAATCTCCAGAAATGCTGAACTTAGTCTGGGATTGATGCTGACACACTCTTTACCTTATAGAACCAGCTCAGCATAAACAACCAACAGGTTACCGCAGGGGCAAACATGCCAAGACTGTGGCAGCTTGAGTATTGACACAAGGAAAGCGGCAATAACAACTATAGCATTAGAACAAAACAACATCACAGTAAAGTGAATGCAATGTTTGTTTGCTAGTTTTTTATAAGTTTAGTTACAGTATATATTTACTAAGTCTAGAGGGTTTAAGTGGATAAATAAACTTCGGCTTTGAGAACCACTTCGGTCTTTTTATATCATTTTCATCGTTTCATCCCCTTTACAACGAGGTACAGCTTGTAAGGATCGGGCATTCGTGGAATGAGCAACACAGCTAAACGTGTGGGTAGCGGCCCCAAAACATTTGCCAAAATCCCCCAATATGCTTCTGTTGATAATCGCTCTTGTTTTGAGCAACCTGCCAGCACACACCAGTCACAAATACAGTCAGGTGCCAGTCACACACCAGTCACAGGTGTGTGACTGGCACCTGAGCACAGGTTCTGCAACTTAGACCCAGTCACACACCTCTTAGCAAGTGTGTGCTGGCAGGTCACTCAAAACAAGAGTGATTACCAACAGAAGCATATTGGGGGATTTTGGCAATTCTTTTGGAGGCGCTACCCACACGTTTAGCTGTGTTACTCATTCCACGATTCTTACAAGTTATACCTCGTTGTGAAGGTGACTAATCAACGATAGAAATGATATAAAACACAATACCAATTGATATTATTGAAGGGGAGAAATCATTGACTGAAGTTAAGTTTCCGAACTTTTTGTGGGCAGTTTAGATAAACTGAATGAGCTGCTACAGTACAGATTACAGAGTAACCCATTTCATGACCATGAGCGTATGAATCACAGCAAGATCAGGTGTAGGGCTGCAACTAGGGATTATTCTATCGATTACTTTTTAGATTCATTGAATAAGCTTATATTTTTAAAATGTTTTATATATCAACAAATCAATTAACCACTTAAGCATTATTTTATACTTTGTGGAATAGTGCTTATGTAAATAGTGAAGACTGTTGTCGTAGAAGCCTACTTGTACCGTGGTAATGCTTCATATTTCACTGCTGCATTTTGATCAGTGCAAAATCACACAGTCTGGCTGAACTGCGTTAAAGCTGTATTACAGTATGTACTGTAACTCTTTAAGTGAATAAAATGTTCATTTGTCCAATCTTTATGGCAGAGTATGTTAATACAATACAACCCTACTCCTCTACTGAGACATTTAGATCACGCGTCTGGTTTGACACAATCTTTGAAATGATCACGTTTCTGGTTTGACACTATTTGCTCAGTGGTAAAAATGTCAGCACTTGCACAGGAGACTCAGGTCCAAAACCAGGGTTGTACACAAAATTTACATTAGATCAGCGGATCCCAAACTTTTTAATTTCAAGTACCCCCAGTTTGGTATGCAGTAGACCACCATCTCTTATGGGTCCATTTGTACACTCTCAGAGATACCAACCTGTAAGGGTGTATTTGGTTTCTAACTATAATAATTCAGCTGGGGACCCCCTGGAACTCACTGGGGGTCCCTGGACCCCACTCTGAGACCCACAGCATTAGATGAATCAAAGTGTGGATCAAGAATCAAATCCATGTCTACATTGTCTCTACACTGTATCCAATGATACAATGAGCAAAGTTGAATGTAATATTAGTAACACATAACTATATTTGTTACAACATTTTAATAACACACTGTAGGATGGGGACAAACAAATTAACAAACAAACGTTTCCCATCCAAAAAACATGTTTATATTACCCAAAAGCTTCAGAACAAGCTTGTAAATAATGTAATAATGTAATTAACTTTCTTAAAGTGTCATTATAAATATTACTAACCCGACAGACAAACTCAAATTTAACTCTGGAATCTTTTTCTACAGTAAACCATATATACACAGTATATACTTTACACACAGTCATTCTTGACTGTGTTTAGCATACCAAGCTACAGTATGTCAAGGCATCAAAACGGCAGATACATGAAAAAGAGAACAATGACATAACTTGGTAAAAAACTAATAAAACAAGCCTACACTGTAAATTCCTGAAGGTTAATATATCTCAGAATGTAAAAAATGAACAGTTGAGGTCTACATTCTCAAGAGTTAATCACTTAAACCTCATACTTGGGTTATTTTCTGCATATGTTTTCCCCACACACAGGGCAGGGGCTTCAGTACGGTACGATCGGCCAAAGTGTTTGTTGACCTTGTGGACGCTCAGGAACACGGCGAGGTGGACGAGGAAGTACTGCTTGTGCTCCTCCATCCAGACCAGCTCCATCTGGACGTGGCCCTCCGGGTCCCAGTGCTCGATGCGGAAGTGGTCGCCGTCGTAGTCCATGGACGGGGACTTCACCCTGGTGTCCATGGCGACGGGGCTGCTGACGACCCAGAAGGGCTTCTGGAACTCGTCCAGCAGCGTCAGGCCCAGAACGCAGCAGTTCTTCCGACAAAACAGGGGAACATTGACAGAGACACACATCATTGTGTGTGTGTGTGTGTGTGTGTGTGTGTGTTGTTTTTAGCAACATTTAGACCTGAGGCCAATTATAAAAAACGCCTTCTAAATCCTGACCTAAGTTTTCTGAAAAACTTCAAATATTTATTCAAAACTTATGTTGCTATACACTGTACATAGCAACAGGAACCCTAAAAGGGGTTCCCGTCCTGAAAAGGCATAGTTACAAAAAGGGGTTCCCGCCCAAAATGGGTTAAAAAACACTTCAGCCCTATTTTAAACTTTTTTAAAGAATTGCGGAAAACAGCCGATCCACGTTCGAAGTTATTTTGAACATGTTTAGCAGTTCTCAAACTGGACCCCCCCATAACTCTGAGAGGGTACAAATGGACCCTTAGGAGACCCTTTTCTCAGAGTTACAGAGCCGTAACGGTCCATTAAGAACCCCCTCAAGGAACCCTGAGGGGTCCTGGACCCCCACTTTGAGAACCACTGGCCTTAGCCTATGACAAGCTCAAAAGAGGCTCGCCAGGTTGAAAGTGATCAGGAGGCATCTTTTTCTACGTTGAATGGCACCGTCATCATAACTTAATCAGCGGTTTCACTGGACACCGTATTATACTCTGATGTTTGAATGTTGAATTCAGTTAGCTGCCTGGGGAGTACTGTGTCCAAGGTACATTCTGTTAGGTTCACTGTTATAAATCATATTATGGATTACTTCACCATGTAATATATATGATTAAAATAGCCTGTATCTACAATAAAACTCACTGACTTAACTATACTGTACTTCTAGTAGTGGAGATGAATTTACTACCTACACGTACAGTACCTGACCTACATTATATTTTCTAATTTTATATATATATATATATTTTTTTTTCTGTGGAACAACCAAATACTTTGGAATCATGAGTTCATTTATTTGCTGAACCTCTCCAACATAGGTGAGATTCAGGCAAAATAATACACACATGCTGTACAGCAATCCCCCACCCCGACAGGATTGTTATTTTTAACCAGCCCTGAGAAAAGCTCTTCTGTTCACAAGCAACACCACAATACTTTTCACGTTATATACTCTAGCATGTTTTATTTCTGGCTTCATTATTTTGGTTGGTGTGGTGCGTTCCTCTCCGCTATCAGACGCAGTGATGCAAAGTAACAAAGTACATTTACTAAAGTACTGTACCTGGGTAAACTTTTTAGATACTTTACTTACTTCACTTGAGCATCTCCATTTCTTGATTACTTTACACTTCTACTACATCTCAGAGGCAAATGATTGTACTTTTTTAATCCACTTCCTTTTGTCAGCTTTAGTATAGTTACTTGGCAGATTTAGATTATTCATAAAATCAGAGTACTTCCACTACTGAAAAAAATATAAAAATGGTACCTCCACGGCTCCCTCCAACACAGCACACTTCCAGGGCAGGGTGATGTTTCCTGACAAGATGGTATGTTGTGCTAGGTTCCTCTTCTTGATCACAGTGAGCCGGATGAAGCCATTCCTAATCTCAGCTAGTCAGTGACAATAACACACCACATAGCCAACAATCACTTATTCTTCATAATTTGTAATGTCATGTCCATTGAGTTGACTCTCAAATCATCAAGTTACTCCTTTGTACATCAAATAGCGAAAATAGCTACTCTACAAGCTCGCAACAGCTTGTAGATCTGAAATTTTTGTCTCATAAATTTAAATTTAGAGCATTTGCTCAAAATAGGGATGCCAGGGTTAAAGAGGCTACGTTACTGCTGGCAGAAATGGTCAAAGTATATATTTGATGTATAAAAAATGCTTTTCAGACATCATTTCATATTGCCATGTTGTGAATACATGTTAAACAGTTTTTTACCTTCAGGAGAGAACAGGTGGGAGAAATGGCCAGACATGATCTGAGTCGCAGTGTTGTGAAGACAAATGTGTAGCCGGTAACCATGGAGACCATACTCAGGGTCTATGTCGTCATAAGGAGGTTTGACCAAGGGAAGTGAGTAGGGGCTGAAGAACACAGGAAACAAACCAAAAGAGAAGGGTGAGCTATTGGGGAGTCAACTTTCAGGGCCTCTCTCCATGGTTTTCAACCTGTCATTATATAAACTGTTGCATTGTTCTCTGGTCAGTAACCACAAGAGGGGGCTGTGTTCACATCTACCAGGTCTCACCACACAGAGAAGTCATTTTGCAAATCAATTCGCTCACAAATAGTTTCTGGCCATTCACCAAAGAGCATGAGAAATGTAACCCTATTGTCAGACTGTACTGTACAGTAGAGAGTTGGAGAACAATATTTCCCTGGTGAATGTCAGAACATCCCATTGAATGAAGGGAGACAATATAATTTTTTGCAGTGAAATGCATTTTTTCGTTATTTGATCAAAAATAAGCATAAAGAATTCATAGCTCTGGGGAAGAAGTGTACAGTTAAGTCACTTTCAATTAGATTAGAGGGTATGTTTCTCTGCCCAATAATGACGTTTTATATCCCCGACTGTTTGTTGGCAACACGCTACATTACACTACACACTGCATTTAACGAAGTTAAAAAGAAGTCACAAAGGGATCTACCGAAGAGGCGTTCCCAGCAGGCTCTTCTCCACCAGCTTATGAAAATGGAAGCTGGCCATGACGAAGGCAATGGAGTTGGGCTGACCCTGCAGAAAGAGACGGCGGTCAACCAAGCTTTTTGCATTGTTTATTATGTCTTACATTTCAATGGCAGAATTTACACTGAACACACTACAAACTTCCGAGCCGTCTACTCTAAACCAGTGGTTCCAAACCTTTTACGGATCGGGGTCCACTTGAAAATCTTGAATGTGTTCGCGGCCCACCCACCTGTCCCCTTAACACGGCTGCCGCGAGCTTGATCTATTTTTGATTTTTTTTTTTTTTAATCTAGAAAGTTTTAATATACCGGTATACATTTTTAATCACGAAAACTACTGATTTAGGATAAGGCATTTGTAGAAAAAGTTTTTTCTCATTTCAAAATATTTCCAGGAATTTCATGACCGTGGGAACCCTGAACACTTAGGAGGAAATATTCATTTACCCTCCAGATGCCAACGGTGAAGCCAGGCTCCAGAAGCACCAGCTTGACTAGCCTGTCTTTGCCCAGGACCCTTGGAGCACGTGTGAGGGTCTCGGTGTCGAACTTTGCCATGAGGGATTGACAACCGGGTCTGACAAGGGAAAGGAAGGGGAGAATAAAGGTTTAATGAAGAGACAAGAGGAGGGTGGTGGGGGGGGGGGGGTGTTCAGAGAGAGAGAGAGAGAGACCCACAGAGGGAATAAGTAACAGCCAACGGTCTTACTTTTTTTGGCCTCGCCTCATAACCCCGTGTATCTGAAGAGTGGACAGCTGGTGGAATCTGGGCCAGTGCCCTTCACTCCAGCACACAATCACAGACGACTCAGAGAAGTGGGTTTCAACATCACGGAACGTGCCCCGTTTCCCTTGCATATCACATACTGTCAACTCCCAGCTGATGCACCGATTTCTAAAAAAGGTGGGGGGGACGAAAATAATACATTCAAGTCTAACACAACTACTACAATGACACTTGGCAGATGTTTGCGGTAGGACAATTATAGTACGCATTCACAAACAGACACATGCACACAGACTTTATTTGTCATCATAGTTGTGAGCAGCTGGCTTTAAGATGAACCCTGAAATAAGAAGCCAGAAGAGG
This sequence comes from Gymnoscopelus braueri, assembly GCF_963280865.1. Taxonomy (NCBI): domain Eukaryota; kingdom Metazoa; phylum Chordata; class Actinopteri; order Myctophiformes; family Myctophidae; genus Gymnoscopelus; species Gymnoscopelus braueri. The sequence goes on along the minus strand of NC_137623.1, from coordinate 27,920,212 downwards.
TCTCTGCGTCTTTACCATGAATTAACTCTAGCATCCATTCGGCAAAATTAGTAGATGTACAAGCTCTTGCTTGCGAGCGGATGAACTAGTATGTACGTTGTCCCATATGTCATTGTGCTTAGCTATTATGTTCCTCATGAAAATTCTATTTAATTTATATCGTTGCTGTCAGGTGGAAACCCAATGTCCAAAACCGTTTGTTTTCATACAACGCGTTGTGAGCTTGTAGATCAACTATTTTCACTATTTTTGTGTAACACTCTTGCATGAAGCAGGGCATTAATTTACACACAAAAAAAAAACTTTTGAAACATGTGTAGATACAAGGTTTCTGCCCGACAGCAACAACATATTCTGTGTGTTGCTGCAGTTAGCCATTAACCACCGGCAGAGCGTACCATGGCTCCAGGACTTTTTAAGACGTGCTGGACTTGCTGTAGTCAAATAAATATCACGTTGCATTGGAGGTGCAGGGTTTCATAGGTAGACAAGACGAGGGTTAAATATATATTATACGTTTTTTCATACAAATATTGATTATGCAGTTGGAATCCCATGGCATCGAACAAAGCTTTGAGGTATTTGGGTCAGCCCTACGTAGGTTCAGAGAAGATCATTCGACAATGTACAGTACATTGTGTACAGCCCGAGATGACCCCTTGAATCATATAACACAATGAACTTAGACAACTGAAAAGAACTGAACGGCAAAAGGGCCTCTCTGTGTGGAGTTTGCATGTTCTCCCCGTGTCTCCTAGGGTAGTTAATACCCTCACAAAAACATGTAGTAATCCTGGTCACTATACCGCCTCCCCCATGACAGCCGGGGCGCCTGATGGAGGGGAAGGGAACTGGTTGGAATAACGTGTTCCTGCCACGCGCTACGTCCAACCAGGGAAACTCCCCCCTGTCAGGTGACAAGAAGGTCAGTTGGCTCTCATGCATTGAAGGAAGCATGAGCTCGGCCCTGGCCTCCCTACTGTGGGGGACTGGTGTAGTGCTGGTGTAGGGCTGGTATAGCGCCGAGGATCACATAGGAAATTGGCACCGGGTGAAAAAAATGGGTTACAAAAATCGCGGGATAAAAGATTTATATAAAAAAAAACAAAAAAAAAACTGAACAATATGTTTTCACACTTTAGCTGATTAATTACAGAGACACTACAGTGCTGTTGCTACTCTGTCCTGAATCTAATTCAAGATAACGACCGAACAGTGCATTACAAACTTTCTTGTTTTAAACTTAAACAGTACACTAAAATATGTATCTGAAAACATTTGAAGTGAGAAATAGGCAATGCAGTAACAGCCGTGATTCGGCACTGCCTCTCCTCTCTCTCTCCCTCGCGGTGCACGAGTGCCGACAAGACTGTGTAGTTGCATTTAGATCCCATAGCCCGAGGGACGGGGCGGTCGGCTGAGACTGTCATTGGCTGACTCACAGCCAGCCTCTGTTTTACTAGGAAATATCACAATAGAGGTCGCATAAAAAGCTGCTCAACTTTAAAGGCCTTTAAATTCTGTGCTGACAGCAGCAGGGTGTATTGTGACTCTGGCAAAGTGGTGCTTGCCAATGGAACAATATGCAGCTGCTTAAATTAAACTGCAGCTGTTGTGATGAATATTTGTGATTGTGTGATGTGATGAATATTTTTATTCTGTCCAAACCGCAATTCCGGGTTGCTCCTAGTGAGCTGTATTCTGTTGTCTGGAGGTGGCACCTTCCAATGGCAATTAAATAGAGGTAAGAACAAACAAACAAACTTAAAGCCACAACAGCACAGGAGGCCCCAGTGACCCAGGGGATTTCACCCCCATGTTGCCTGCATGTCTGATGTCTTGTGAAATGATAATTACCAAGGTAAATCGCATCCTCCTGCGTGTCTCTAACAGTCAAGGCCCCTCAGGGAATTGTCTGGGTTTGGAAGGGGGGGGCGCAGCCAGGGAACGGAGGGCTCAAGTAATTTATATCAACAATTCACACTGCCTCTGTGCAAGGAACACAATTTCTACTTCCCCTCTGTACCATGGTGGCTGCCACAGAACCTAAATTGAGTGCTGCAGACTCTAATCAGAGGTTCAGGAAAAAAACGGCAGAAACCACAGCTGAGATACAGCACAGGAGCTCGACCACCCACCCACCCCCAGTGAGCTGGCAATGGCATCCCCCCGGAGCTTGCATCGCACTCAGACAGAGACCTCCTTCCTCACCTCTAATAAGACTCATTAAGTGTGAGAGGAAAAAGAAAAAGAAAACGTTTGATTGCCAGTGACTTGGATCACCCTCCCGTTACTACCCTCGAGACAGTTTTAACTCTTTAAGCTGCTTTCTATGGTAAAACTCCCTGTGGCACAGCCAAAAGTAGTTGAAGAAAAAAAATACTCCCTAAAGCCAAGTCCACACCAATGATTCGCACTACTTGCAGTGGTCTGTCGGAATTGACCCGTAGCAGGTCAGTGCAGTTTGGGGATTCTGTTGCAAGTGGTTGTGTTGTGAATCCTTGGTGTGGAGTGGGCTTTAGATATACACCTTCTGTCTGTGACCAAAGCCGAGGCAAAAAGTAAGGCCATGCCACGCATACGCAGTAAAGACACTTTTCTTCATAGCTTCCTGGAGAATTATCTGCCTGACGGAGGCTTGTGGAATCTCCAGATCAGCAAATTAATAGCCAAATGCATTTCAAATAATCTGAAATAAGACTACATAGTGAGCTAATGATGATCAGCTGAACTTACCAATCAAGCAATTATGGCCCCTTATGAGAACATGTATCTGATTAAGTGAAATGATGTGCTTAATGTCTAGGATGCAAACTCCTGCATCACAAATAGAGTACATAATATAAAACAATTTAAAAATTTGTTTCAGACCACAACTGACTCTTACCTGAGCACATACTTTGTTTGGCTGGGCAGACCGGTGTAGGGACTAATGTCTTTAAGTTCTCCCTTCCACATTCTCACTTCATTCCCGGCCATAGTTCTGTACAACCTCTTCCAGTAGCCCACGGGTCGGTCTTGCACCTTCACCATGTCCATCTTGTCCATGGCCTTGGGCTTCCAGCATTTCCTCTCGCCAAACTCTGACATGTATAGCTGTTGCCATATGGCACTGGAGTGAGCGGAAAGTGGGAGCCAGAGAGAGAGATTGTGTGTGTGGGGAGGGACATGGATTGACAGATACAGAGATCTCCATATATGGGCATATCAGTCGGATTGGCGGTGCGACATAGGTGTGAACCTCTAGTAAGTATAAAAACACGAAGAATACATTCTGAAAAAGTTCTGATATTATGGTTAATTTGTAAATTTCCTAGCATTACACGACACAGATCTTGTATGCCCCCTGGCTCAAAATATTTTCAGATGAGGGAGCCGAGGCCAAATACATGTTAAATTGGGGTCCTTTACATGAAAATGTTTGAGAACCACTGCTCATTTCAACGTTTGGAGTGACAATGATTAGGTTGATGAGACCTTTGTCTCGATCTTACTCATCACTGGCCAGCTGATGGAACATCTTGCTGACTTGGCTGATGTAGTCCAGAGAGGAGACGTCCAGGTATGACAGGATCTTCACCAGAACCTCAGTGGGCAGCCTAAGGAAAAGACAGGAACAAAAAATTTAAATCACATTTAATACATTTCATAAAATTAAGGATTATCATTACGGCTGGGCGATATGACTTCAAAAAACGTTCACGATCAATAAACTTTTTTTTTTAATGGTGAAAATTGCAGATATACAAGCTTACAATGCCTGTAGATCAGCTATTTGACATTTTTGTACCTCACCATTGTACAACAAAGTATAATACAGGGTTAAGTGGTTAATCAGACTAATCGATTAAGTTGATTATAAAACAAAATAAAAAACTAATTGTGTCAATTCGTTGATATAAGAAATAAAACTATATTTATACTATATATTTTGCAATCATCCTACTGCACCAGGCATAGCATAAGCTTGATATAAGATCACATCATTATAACATTTCCTGTTCAGAAACAAACTTTGAAAAATGTTTCACTAAAAGGAGTTTTCTATAAACCACACATGTACACACAGAGAGTGCATATAAACACTGTCAAACATGAACGGACAACTTACATTTCCATAAAGTTTTGAGTGGGTGCTTTGAAGGATGATTTGCCAGCACTTTTGGACAACTCTTTTCGGGGCACACGGGCCTTTTGGGCAGCCATTTCTTCACGGGCCTTTTGGGCAGCCATTTCTTCACGGGCCTTTTGGGCAGCCATTTCTTCACGGGCCTTTTGGGCAGCCATTTCTTCGCACACCGGTGACCTATGAAAAATGTCGTTACATTTTCGCAAGCAGACAGTGTTGTCATACTGTAGCTTAGTGGTTCCCAACCTGTGGGCCGAGGCCTCGATAACAAGGAATTTACAAGTATACTATTAGTGTAACTGATCCAAGCCTGAACACGACTGATTGATCATTAACCCATTAAGACCTGAGGCTCGATTCAGTTTTTCTGAAACACTTATGTTGCTATATCAGTGGTGCTCCAACTTTTTCATGTCAAGGACCCCCAAAATTATGTATTTGGCCGCCGAACCCCCCATCTCAAAATATTTTGTTCCAAGGACCCCCAGAAGCAAAGATTTTAGTTTTAAAATGTTTGCTTTAAAAATATATATATATTCAAAAATTATAAGTGATTTTGTTTGGTTAAAATAAGTGTTAAATAGCTCTATATTCTGATAGTACTCATTGCTATAGAGTGTTCTTTCTGTAACAGGAGACTCCATGTCTCTCCAGCTCTTTATAAAACAGAAAATGCATTTCCGTTTCAGTTTCATTTCCAATTTTATCCAATCAGGATAGAGAACTCAATCAGGATATAGATTAAACAAGTGAAATTGGAAGTGATGACACTAAGAAATGAGCAGGAAAAATTGGAACTGGAACACTATAAAAATGAAGCTTAAAAATGGGTACTTTCTCCTTATTGGCTGAGATTTTGACACCTACCGGAAAATGTATTTTCTGTTTATTAAAGAGCTGGAGAGACGGGGAGACTCCTGTTACTGAACAAACACTCTATAGCAATGATTACTATCAGTATATAGTGCTTTAACCTTTTAACAAAATACTTTTTGTTTTAACCCAAAAATATCACTTACCCTACCTTTAAATATTTGCTATTAATGTCACAAATTTGAATTTGAAATTTTGCCACAAAAGGTTAGGAACCACTGGAACATGTCCCTTGGTTGACGACAGGAGAGTTCAACCTTGCAGTTTGCAAGGCATTATTCATGCTTCCATTAATGTAGCTTTGGTCTTTACCTTTGAACTGTTGCCAAGTCTTTGGGTGATGTTTTCTTATTACGTCTCATCTTCTTCTTCCTCTTCTTTTTAGCAGGTTTCACCACTGTGTCTTGAGGAAGCTTAACAGCGTTAGCAGCTTTTACCGTGTACTGAGGAAGCTGGGCAGGTTTCCCTGTGTCGTGAGGAAGCTTAGCAGCGTTAGCAGCTTTTACCGTGTACTGAGGAATCTGGCCAGGTTTCCCTGTGTCTTGGAGAGGCTTAGCAGGCTTCACTGTGTCTTGAAGAAGGTTAGCAGGCTTCACCGTGTCTTGAAGAGGGTTAGCAGGCTTCACCGTGTCTTGAAGAGGGTTAGCAGGCTTCACCGTGTCTTGAAGAAGGTAAGCAGGCTTCGCTGTATCTTGAAGAAGGTTAGCAGGCTTCACTGTATCTTGTAGAAACTTGGCAGGCTTCACTGTATCTTGAAGGAGATGATCAGGTTGCACTGTGTCTGGAGGAAGCCCGGCAGGTTTACCTGTACCTTGAAGGTTAGCGGGTTTCACTTTGCCTCTAGGCGTAGCAGTTTTTTTCACAGAGTTTTGAGGCTTAGCAGGTGTCCTCTGTAAACTCTGTCTGATCACTGCAAACAGCTCTCCGCGTCCTCCCGTTGCCATGGTGAAGGGGCGAAGGGTTAGGCCACACCTCCTGTACCAGAAGAGATTCCCCGTTGCAGTTTTTTTTCTTCAGAATATCCAATTCATATGCACGTTTACTTTGACTGTCAGTGTCTGAGCAATACAGCTTTCTGAACAGATATAGCTAAATCCACTCAATATATACACACAGTATGTTCCATTTAAACTGGCTAGGTAACGTGGAGTTACCTCTTAATCTAGCCATGGATCACACGACGGTCGTCCATCACGACCCGTCATGGATGAACTACAACCTGGTATTTGCACTTTTTCCATTTACAGTCCGTACATCTACATAAACATTCATATTTCAAATATAAAGTGCTTACCCCATGGCCACAGATGTTACAATTATGTACGGACACTTTGAAGTACCCGTATCTTCCGTATTTTAAATAAAAAGCATTTTAAGCCGATCGGTGGCCATTTTCTCCGTATTTCTTCCTGCGCTTTCGACCAAGCGACCCTATTGGCTGGGAGGTGTACTGCACTCTAATACATTATGATGAAATGGCCACCGATCGGATTAAAATGCTTTTTATTGAACAATACAGAAGATACGGGTACTTCTGAGAGCCCGTACAGAATTGTAACATCCGTGGCCATAGGGTAAGCACTTTATATTTGAAATGTGAACGTCTATGTAGATGTACGGGCCAAAAAGGGAGAAAGTGCAAACACTATGTTGAAGTTCATCCATGACTGTCAGGATATGACAGTCATGTATCAGGGCTAAAACAACACCTGTTTGACAACACAAGTTAGAGCAAGGTTCGTTACACAACGTGTCAATTCAATGCAGCTTTAAAGCTTCAAATATAATTCATGGTTCGCTAAACAAGTAAATCAATTTGCTACCAAAGTAACAACACAAATATACAGTGAGTCTCAGTCTACACAGTACACAAGCCTACCTGGTGGTTCATCAGACCAAGTACCAGCTGGTTGATGTGATCTCTTTGATCTAGCCGCGACACATCACGTGGTTCTGGTTCAACGAGGGTTCAAGCATGGAGCTATGTTCAACGTTGCAACTAATATTAGTGTTTAGAACAGTAGTGGAAAAAGTACTCAATGTTTTACTTAAGTAAAAGTATCAATACTGCAATGTAGAAATACTTTATTACAAGTAAAGGTCCGGGATTAAAAATTTACTTGAGTAAAGTACAAAAGTATTGGCATCAAAATATACTTAAAGTACCAAAAGTAAAAGTACTAAAATGTTTGAAAATAGCAGATCTACAAGCTCACAACACGTCGCGTTGTGAGCTTGCAAATTGTCTATTTTCAAATAGCCTTTGTATAAAATAGGGCTAAAGTGGTTAATGTATCATGTATGTTTTATAATTTAATCATTTATATCTGCAAAGTAACTAGTAAC
>NC_137623.1:27822864-27907864 GCF_963280865.1 Gymnoscopelus braueri | reverse complement strand
GTATTGAACTGTAATGTCTGTGCTTTTTTTTTTCAAACTGTTAATAAAGTATTCAATCAATCAATCAATCAATCAATGTGTCTCTTAAACCACCAGGATTGACTTCACTGGCTGTCTAAAAGAGACCCTCCTATAACCAACTAAGACGCACAGGAGGGAGGGGAGCGAGAGTCAGTGCGTCTATGTGTCAGAGGGTGTGTGTTTGAGAGAGAGAGAGAGAGAGAGCATCACAGAGAGAGGGAGCGAAAGAGAGAAAGAGAGAGAGAAGGAGTAAGAAGACTGGACCAGGTGATCGAGTCCTATAACAAACCTCCAAGGGGCTCCAAGGGGGTAGCATCAGTGTGCACCAGGATCAGAGATCCATAGTGATCCTAGATCCTAAGATCCTTTTCTCAGAGGATCTCAGAGAGTTCCAGACCATGCATGTGCCCAAGCGCTGCCCCGCGGGACCCTCGTGCGCCCCCATGCTGGCACCACTGACCCTCCTCTTGATGGGCTGCGGCGTGGCTCTCTGCCTCGGCCAGCAGAACAACGAGACGGAGCCCATCGTGCTGGAGGGCAAGTGTCTGGTGGTGTGCGACTCGAGCCCCTCCGCGGACGGCGCGGTCACCTCGTCGCTCGGCATCTCCGTGCGCTCCGCCGGCGCCAAGGTGGCGTTCTCCGCGGTGCGCGGCACCAACCACGAGCCGTCGGACATGAGCAACACGTCCACGACCATCTATTTCGACCAGGTATTGCTGTCTGTCTGTTTAGTTTAGTTACTCTCTACACCAGTGGTTTTCTCAACCTGTGGGTCGGGACCCCCCAGGGGGGTGATGTTGGGAGGGGAGGGGGGGGGGGGTCCAGTGAAGTGAAAATGTAAGGACTTTTAAGACTATAGTATAAAGACCATTACTGCATCAAAAGTAATCAACGAACTATGCTATAAAAACGGGTCAAACATTGGCGAAATAGTCATATTATATAAGAGAGATGCAAAAATTGTGAAAATAGCCGATGTGGCCGAGCTTATAGATCTGCTATTTACACAATATTTATGTCCATGAACTTTTGCAGCAACACGGTTCAACAAACACATTATGTTTATCTGATAGCTATAGAGCCATCGATGTAGGTGATGCACAGTATTCTCCACTGTTATTTATTCCTTTCATGTCTCACGCCATAGACCATAGACCAGGGGTCTTCAACATGGGGTCCGGGACCCCTATAGGGGGTCTTCAGAGTTACTACAAGGGGGGCCGCCAAAATCTTTGTGTGATATGATTTTTTTCTTTTTTTTACATTGACCACTTGAACCCTATAGCATCCCTTTTCTGAGGAGAACTTTAGCCAAAAATAGCAGATCTACAAGCTCACAATGCCTCGCTCTGCCAGGCATTGTGAGCTTGTAGATCGGCTATTTTTCTGGCAAAGGTATAGGTGTAAAGGGGAAAAAAGAGCAGACCAAGTAAAAAAGAAAGACAGTTTAATCTGAAACACAATTTTATACAATATAGAGGGGGTCCCTGCTTCATCTCTCTCTCAGCTATAGAGAGTCCTTGGCCTGAAAAACGTTGAAGACCCCTGCTTTGGTGTGATGCGCAGTATTTTCCCACTGTTATTCATTCCTTGCATGTCTCACGCCATACACGTCCTATTGGCCGTGGACCAGGTCCAGGAGTCTTCAATGTTTTTTTTCAGGCCAACAAGGACCCCCTAGCTGAGAGAGAGATGAAGCGGGGACCCCATCTATATTGTATAAAATGGTGTTTCGGAATAAACTTTCTTTTTTTTACCTGGTCTGCTATATATAGCCGATCTACAGCCGATCTACAAGCTCACAACGCCTCGCAGTGCGAGGCGTTGTGAGCTTGTAGATCTGCAGCTTGTAGATCGGCTATTTTTGGCTAAAGTTCTCCTCAGAAAAGGGATGCAGGGTTCAAGTGGTTAATGTAAAAATATCACACAAAGATGTGCCGGCCCCCCTGTAGTAACTCTGAGGACCCCCTAGGGGTCCCGCACCCCTTGTTGAAGACCCCTGCCGTAGACTTTGCTAACTTGACCAGAAGGTGTTGTTCCTCTCATCATATGCAATGCAGTCGATATAATCCGTAATAATTGCGTTGTTAATAAGCCAAGCAATGTCATTCTGTTCTATTGTGAGAACGGCTATATAAAGATGTTGTGCGTATAACTTTCATAATTAGCAAATGTATTAAGCAAAATCATCATATTGGCGTCTAGGGCCTGGGCAGAATTTAAGAAACGTTCTGTGTTTGCATTGGGTTTGGTACTATAGCAGTGGTTTTCAACCCTTTTCATATCAAGGTCCATTATTTATTCGGCATTTGAGCCACGGATTGAACCATTTGATGAGATTTATGATGAGACCCAAGATTTAGAATATTTTGTTGTTGTTGTTGGATACGACTTTGTCCACAATTCCATGCTGTATTGATGTGGTACCAATAGGAGAGATGATCAAAAATAACAGTTATTTAATTAAGTTATGCAGATGTTTAACAATAATTTAACTCTTGAGAGCGTAAAATGCTCTCACTCTTACACACTCAGGAGTTAAAGATCTCTATTGGGGTCCATTTGGTTACCAGCTCTCCATAGCTGGGGACCACCTGGAACCCCCTCAAGGACCACTGGTGGTCCCCAGACCACTGGTTGAGAACCACTGTCCTATACCTATAAGTATAACAGCATGAGGTCTTATAGCTAATTATTTATTCCGCAACAACATAAGAAGAATCATCCCAAATGTAACTGAAGGGTATCCTAAAAGATGTCTCGTACAGGCACCAGTGTGTGTGTGATATTTATTATTACACGGGACGATTTGGGATCATTTTAATCACCGTATGGTTACAGTCATTTGTGACGTTCAGTTATAACGCATGTTACAGCGCCTTTTCGTTGTTTTTCTTCCTCTTCTTTTGACAGGTTTTAGTGAACATCGGCAACCATTTCGATCTCAAAGCAAGTGTTTTTTCAGCACCCAGAAGGGGGATCTATAGTTTCAGCTTTCACGTGGTGAAGGTCTACAACAGACAAACCATACAGGTGAGCAATGCGATGAACATCTTGTGTTTCTGCTGAGAAACACACACTGACAATGAAAGCTGTGCCACCAATGCAGACTAGACTCGCAGTGGTTCTTCTCAACCTGTGGGTCGGGACCCCCCTGGGGTCAATTTAAGGACCTTTTTAATACCTAAAAAAAAAGAAAGAAAGAAAAGAAAAAAGACCATTGCTGCATCAAAAATAATCAACAAACTATACTATAAAATTGGTCAGACATTGACCAAATTGCCAATTAATATAAGAAAGAGGCAAACATTGTGAAAATAGCAGATCTACAAGCTCACAATGCCTTGCATCATGAGAGCTTGTAGATCTGCTATTTTCACAATTTTGGAACAGAGTCAAACAAAAATGTATAATGCCTCAACTCCTACATTCCAAGTGCTTATCAGGGTGGAGGGGTCGCCAGTTCAAATATGATTATTCAGGGGGGGGTCCCTAGTTAAAATATGATTATTTTTCGGGGGTCTTGGCCTGAAAAGGTTGAGAACCACCGGACTATAGAGCACGGTATAACTGATTCATTCATATGACCTTTGTCTCCTCCTCTACAGGTGAACCTGATGCAGAACGACTACCCCGTCATCTCGGCCTTCGCCGGCGACCAGGACGTGACGCGAGAGGCGGCCAGCAACGGCGTCCTGCTGATGGTTGAGCGCGAGGACCGCGTGCACCTGAAGCTGGAGCGAGGCACCCTCATGGGCGGATGGAAATACTCCACCTTCTCGGGCTTTTTAGTCTTTCCTCTATAATCACTTTGGCTTTTTAGTCTTTTCCTCTATAATCTGATTTGCGACGACCCGGTTCTGACCCGGTTCTGATCCTGTTCTGACCCGGTTCTGGCCCCCGGTTCTGACCCGACTTCGGACCCGGTTCTGACCCGACTTCTTCTGACAGGTCGAGGAACGAAATGACAAATATAAAAAAAAAGAAACCATGCCATTTATTTTGAACGAAAATACTGTCAGCCATCCAAGGACGCCGACGAATATCTGTCTGTACCCACACTCGTTCACTATCTAGTCAACTATGAACGTCTTCTTGGAGTTTCATATCTATCCACATCCATCGACTTTTAAACGCAATCTGGATGATTAACCGTTATTGATCGGCCTGTGACGTATGCTTTGTTGGTTATTTGGATTTTATCGCTTGGAAAACAAACTCTTTTTTTTTGCCAAATAGGCAAACAGGTGCACCTGATGGGCAACTGACTGGACGAGGGAAATGAGTGGAGGAACTTATAATCCTGAACAGGCTGAGTGCGTTATGCTCTATTTTATGTTTGTATAGCCTTAAAGAATATGGTTTCCGTCCAAGTGAGGTTTATGGGATTATGGACATGAAGAGAAGAAGTGCTTTCACGCCCAAAGCATTTTTTTTGCACGAATGGAAGTCTTTTTTTTTTTCTTCTTTTTTTGTGCTGATGTCCATGGTGTTGCGTTTGGATGCAGAACATATTGAAAATAAGCCAAATGTAGGCCGCCTACTATACAGAGTTTATTAAATGAGTAGTTCACCCCAAAAATTACTTATTTTCGATCAATTACGCACCCCATGAAGCCTTGAATTCATGGAGATCTTTTTTTTTTGTCGCATTCCTGATCCAATAATTCGCCCCAAAAACAATTTTGGCTCAGGAATGTGACAAAAACAAAAAAAGTCTCCATGAATTCAAGGCTTCATGGGGTGTGTAAACGATAGAAAATAAGTAATTTTTTGGGTGAACTACTCCTTTAAAAGAGAAAAAAAGGCGTACATATTTCAGCCAATGGAGACAACCTAGAGCCCTTTTATTAAACGTTACATCATTTATAAAAGTACATATTCACATTATTGTGTGTTCTATACATTTCGGATCTGCGTATAGCTTTGACTGATTTAATGTTCAGTGACGTTGCTCACTAAATGTACATTGTGAAAATAATAGAAGAATCCCTATATGTCCCGCTTAATAAAAGATATTGTATTGTATATAGGCTAAGCGCATCTATCACTTTCATTCTGTGATTTTGCATTTTCGTGAATAGAGTGGGGGGGGGGGGACCACGTCCATAATGGAGATGCTAGGCTACTGATAGGCCTATTCTAAAGCAGTGGTCCCCACATGATTTTTTTTGAGGGGGTGGGTCCCCAGATGACAGTGAAGTGACAATTTAAGGACCTTTAAGACCTTTTTAATACCTAAAAAAAAGTAAAGAAGACCATTACTGCATCAAAAGTAATCAACAAACTATACTAAGCTCGTCAAATATTGGCCAAATTGTCAAATAATATAAGAAAAAGGCCAACATTTTGAAAATAGCCGATCTACAAGCTCACAACACCTCGCGTTGCGAGGCTTGTGAGCTTGTAGATCTGCTAATTTCACAATATTTATCCGTGGAACCGAGTTCAAACAAAATGTAATGCCTCAACTCTGACAATTCCAAGTACTTGTCAGGGTGGGGGGAGGGGTCCAGTTAAAAAAATAGTATTTTGGGGGGTCCCCAGTTCAAAAATGATTAGTTTTGGGGGGTCCCCAATATATATTTTTTGGGGGGTCACGGCCCTGAAAAGGTTGAGAACCGCTGTTCTAAGGCACCGAGGACAGCAACACTACCGTCACTTTACTTCACCAAGGACAGCGCTACTACTGTCACTTTACAAGTCTATTAGATCCTTTGTCTCTGTCCAGGGTGCTGAAACTGGCCTCAGTTGCCAGTGCCATCAGAGATTCTGAGTGGACCCTTTGTGAGACCAATATCTCAAATAAACTAAAGATAGATTTGATCAATGGTCTAATTAATCGTAACATTTTATAAATTAATTAATTATAATGTATTTCCACAAAGGCTGTTAGTTTTCCCCTCCCCCCCCCCCCCCCCCACACACACACACACACACACACACACACACACACACACACACACACACACACACACACACACACACACACACACACACACACACACACACACACACACACACACACACACACTCTCACCTTCAACCCCCAATCATCACAACTCAAGGCCATGTCTGAGCAATGAGAGCTATTTGTGTTCAATTTGTGCAGTTCATCCATGTGCTGTACAAAGTGTCTGTTTTACAGCCTATTGTGCTTTTATTCAATGTTTGAATGCAGTCAGAATAAACACACAATGTGGCACATTTATTGGAATTAAGCGATAGAGTTTTTACTTTTAAGGGCCCAGAGTAAAATATGATATATAGGCTACCGCATGTATTTAACAATCATAGACATGCTTTGTTATTTGGACTCATTTTTTAAGGTTTTATAGGCAATATCCAATCACACATGGTTTGCTGCTATGCTCATCATATAGTATAAGTATAATCAGAATTATGAGAAAGTTGTCTGATTATCAATTAGTCAAGCCGATTCTCCTTTGTGGTATGAGATTGCTTGGTCAAAGGGCCTGAGACAACTGGTGCCGTGGCTAATTAAAATGTATTTTCACCTCTGGTTATGACAAGTAAATCCATTAATGTTTAAATGCTGGGGTTCTATATGGGAATTATTATTTTCTTGAATCCAGACCCTAATAGCTTTGTTTCAATAGGGTATTTGTTTTACATACAATTTTAGCTCTGGGAAAAACACATGTAGAAAGAACAGAGGAAGCCATACCTTAAAACATCTGGTCTTAAGGTATCATATGACATGTATGGTCATATGGTCTGCCGATAAATGTCCATGTGTCAATTCATAACAATTATGCGTTCATTTAAAGGTAGAGTAAGTGATATATATACATATATATATATATTTGTGTTGAAAAGGTTAAAGTATTATATTCTGATAGTAATCATTGCTACAGAGCGTTTGTTCGGTCACAGGGGTCTCTCCAGCTTTTTAGTAAACAGAATGAAGTACATTTTCAGGTAGGTGACAACATTTATGCCAATCAGGAGAGAGCACTGAAAATGCATTTTCTGTTTAATAAAGAGCTAGAGAGACATGGGAAACTCCCTTTACTGAACAAACACTCTATTGCAATGAGTACTATCAGAATATAGAGCTATTTAACACTTATTTTAACCAAAGTAAATCACTTACCCTACTGTACCTTTAACCATAAAAGTATATCATTTGAACACTGTAATACAGTAATGTAAAAGGAAACCTCTCTGTTTTGCTGGAAGAAGTCAACACAGGTGGACGCTTCCTGAATACTAGGCCCATAAGCATTTTAGAGGCAATACGTTGGAGTTAGTCAGCAGCTATTGGAACAATTCTATTGGTTGAATCAGTTTCCATTAAATACAATGCTACTCACCCATATAAGATTGAGTTGGCAGGATGTGCAATCTAATGAATAAGGGCCTTCATAAAATACAATCAATGAAAATTACATCAGTATGAGGTGAGAGCTTTAGTGGATTCAGGAGAAAAACAAAGGCAGAGAAAAGTTTTACAACTTAAAATATAGCAGAGTTTGATTTTGATAGACTAGGATATTTATTTTAAGGTACACAAAAAAGGGTAGAAAAAAGTTAAATAGCTGTTGTGTTTGCAGGGTCAAAACCAGATGGCTTCCTAAGGAAGACACACACCACTTATTTGTTTCATGGTAAAAGACCTGATCTTGATGTAAACGTGACAAAGATTTTAAAACACAAGTGATTGTTTTATGAAAGTCTGTAAGTAATCTAATCAAATCCATAACAAGGATTTACGCTAATCATAGTAAATCTGGTAAAACAATCTGGTTGCCAGCATGAGTCAAAGGATAACATTTGTTTGTTCTTTTGAACAACACTGAAATACACATTGAAAAACAGCTGTTGATATAGGACCGCATTTGAATTAGAGTTTAAATTTGAGTGTATATTGTCTTGCTCCATCCATGTGGATATTTGCAACCATTTTGCAATTCCTTCATCTTCTGTGGGAAACAACAGCTGAGAACAAAGCAGGGAGACCTAATGATGTAGCCTGCTGATGCCAGTGTTAGAGCAGCATAGAACACCCACCAGCAAATCAGAATGGCTTGGACAGTGTATTACTGTAAATCAGACTATAAACTACTAAGTGTGCCCATACTGAAATTAAAAGTCAGTTTCACAATGATCTCCTTTGCTAATTGAGCTAGTCTGTCAACTAAGTAATCAGCTAAGTATCAAATTATGTACGCAATCTGTTTGATTAGGCTAACAAAATATGTTAAACACATTTCAGATTCTCCATGAAGTTAATTCTTGAATTAAATGTTTAATTTAATGTTTTCATGGGGGGGAGTCAATATTTACACACCAGAATAAGAAAAAATTATAATAATGTAATCTTTAATATTCATTCCACTACCATGCAACCACTATTGCTAATGATCAGATGTGGATGTACCGGTTGTAGTCACTATATCATAAAACACCTAATGATAACAAACCAGGTGCAGTCGTCGCACCAGTCACAGTCTTGGTGTTTATAGCAGCAGATACATTTATCAATGATATTGGAGTTATAAACCCACCATGTGTCCGCCCCCAAAGAACAGAAGTACAATCAATCCTCAAAGACGGGGGCACTTTAATGGATGCACAGATGGCGTTATACTGTGCTTTGTGGGCCACATATACATAGATAATTATAAAACTGGTACCAGGCAATAAAAAGCCCAAAGTTAATATGGCCTTTTTTCTTCTTTTTTTTCTGGTCATACTCTTGAAAAACCAAATGGACCCTCATTTGGTTCCATTTGTACATTCTCAGATTTAAAATAGTCCTTGAAATTAAAAAGGTCAAACAAAAAGGTTAAAAATGAATCACTGTTCTAGTACACTGGTTGAAAGATCATAGATTGGCTTCACTGTGGGTCCTCAGAGCACAAGATACTGCATAACTCTATGCAATAGACAAGATATTATCTTTGGATTCAGACATTTGAAGTAGATGGCACTTTGCATTAAAATAGACTTCTCGTATAAACATATACATATACTGTAGCTGTAAATACATACACTGTACCTATAAGCATACATATACACATAGCACATTGAATACACACTGTACACATACAGTTTATACACCCATGTGTGTGCATGCACTCACATAAGCACACACGCACACATTCGTCCGTACGCACACACACACACACACACACAGACAACAATTTAATTCCTGTTAATTTAGCACAGAACTAAGTGGCTCACACTTCCAATCATCTAAATATAAACCACTGTTGAGAAACAAACATTGAAACCATTTCAGAAATTAGATATTACAATATTTTGGTGCCGAAAGATTTCATCTGAAGATCAACACAGCAACAACTCATCTCAGCCGGTGTTTTAGTATCTAAACATAAGAAGATTGAATTAAATCACCTTTGCATGATTATGTTCAGTTTCTGATGTATTATATTGCAACTAGGAATAGGCCTAAGTTCAGCAGGAAAATTGAATTTTTCTTCACAGTTAACACGGCAAATGCATTTCATCATTTGTGGAAACAAGAGAGTATCATCCTTACGTTGTCAACACCCCACTGTGCATATCTGTCGTCTAGTATGAAAGGGAATCAAAAATGTGTATTTTAGAAAGCTGGATAACAAACCAAACCTTGTTTATTTGATTTGAGCATCTATTCCTAATGTCTCGCTCCGCTTCTTGTACCATATACCAAAGTTGCCTAATGGTGCTTTTCAACAGAAATTCAATTTCCACACAGTTTTAGCTCCCTGACATTAAACCAATGGAAATAAGTATCTTTATAGGGGCCCTCGAGGGAGTCTACAGAAGAATGCTACGAATGGCACTAGGTGTCACATCAGAAATGTGGTCCTTTATGGGGACCTACCATGGGTCATAGACAAAGTCAGAGAGAGAAGGATGAGGCTGGCAGGGCACTGCGTCAGGCACGCGGAACTAGTGGCAAGCAAACTGACACTGTGGGAGCCAACCCAGGGCAAAGCCAGGAAAGGCAAGAAGCGCACCACCTACGTAGATGCACGACAGCTTAGCTAACAAGACCAAAGACCGTGATGCTAGATAGGAGAGTGTGGAGGGCAGCGATTCAGGAGTCCCGAGTTGGTGTTGGCTGGACCGTACTCTCGCATCGCATTGTATCTTTATAATATGTCATCCTTTAGCAGGTCTAATAAACAAGTCCATCAGTGTTGCTCATTTAGCTCTATCACACGGACAGGATGAGCCAATTTCTCAGCCTTGCTCCATTCTCCAAACATTCACTGAAATCTGAAGAATACCAACATCAGCTGCAGGGTACACTGAAAAACAAAACGAAAAAACACCCATGCTGGGTCACAACTCAAGACTCACAGCCCATGCCCCATAGTTTAAGAATGTAAGACGATTGCATGTTCTTTGTGCACTTTGCTGTACTTTTGCTACCTTTGGGACCCACAAAGAGCCAGATAACCAGAAGGACTGCTGTGTTTTCTGAGAGTGGATAGCATCCCCAGATTGATTAATTATCTCCATAACAATCCTTTTTAAAGGCTGGTCGCCACAACTGATGGAACAATTCTTGCATTTGAGTTTGCTGGCAAATGTTTACTTTCAAACGCTGCCAGGCCCAAACTCCCTTGCTATTTTTGTTCTACTCTGTGCCATCCGGGGGAAAGTGTGGAGCTGCATTGTATTCTGCTCAGGAAAAGTGCACTGCCATTTAAGAGACACAACAACAACCGTCTTCAACCTTCTTTTTGTGATTGCGGATGAGCAATCACAGTACATTGATATGCATACTAAAATCTCCACAAAAAGGGTGTCTTTTGCCATTTTCTCCCAGTCCCAGTCTTACTTATAACTGAAATTGCCTTAAGTGTGATTGTGGGTGAGAATAAGCCTTTCACAGCACTATTTCTGTTCAGTCTGTTCCCAGGCAAACCTACAGGCAGTTCCTCTTGGGTCTGAAATGACGCTTAGGGGCCCACTCAATCTAATATCTAATGTGGCAGCAAGTTAAAAGGAAATGCATACTGAATGTCAGGCTTTATCACCTCCTTTAATGGGCCAGCCCTCTTTATATCATTTTAAAAACCTCTTTCCATAGGTTTCCTACCAAATGAGCTCTGCTAATTTCATGGCCCTTGGTAAAGGCAGCATTTGTTCAGCAAACGGAAGGAGACAAACCCTTGTGAAACATAACTGCCTGCACTCTTCTCACATGTGAAATTAATATGTATGTGAATACACAAAGTTGAATACGATTTATTCCTGAAATTTCGGTTCTCCACTCTGTAAATTACAGCAGGTCAAGACATTATGTGTGTTGTGTATTCTCTTCAGTGGAACGATTTCACCCAAGACTTTGTCATTGTAGGTAATATTGTGCACTGACCTAGCTAATTTGCACTTGAATAGAAAGACACATAAATTGGAGAATACACTAAGATGATAACATGTGGCGGTGGCTTGTTAATAATGCATTTGTTTGCCAAACAGATAAATAGGCGCTATACCGCAGACAAACATCAGTCACAGAACCGCCTCTGTGAACAGACCCTTCCCTGAAGGAATGACGAGAGACAAAGTCTGTTTATTCCTTCTGCCACCGCCTGCAATATCCATACTGCTGAAACATGCAATTCCCCAAAGAAAATACACCCCCATGCCAAGCCCACCCTTCAAAACCTCCTCTATAGAGAGAGAGAGAGAGAGAGCGGGCTGTGCAGAGCCAGAACCCAGAGCAGTTCCTTGATGTGGTGCTTCCAATACATCATCTGTCTACACATTAGATTCAGGCACAGCAAGCCGGAGAGAAATCGTCGCAGACCCAGCACATAACCTGTTTAACTACATTCATTAGAATGGGAAAAACAGTGCCTCAGCACAACAAGCCTCGGTGGATGAAGAAGCACGCAGAGATGCGAGTCGCGGACGGTGGCATATTTGGGAACTACATCGGGGAGGAAACACGTGCACACACACAGACACACACTCACACACACTCATATATGCACATGCTGTACACCACACGCAAGCAAACACGCACGCACACACACACACACACTCAAACATGCACGCACTCATACATGCACACACAGACACACATGCACACACACACAGTAGCAGCCGGCAGGAGCAGTATAGGAATCTTTTACTGGTATATTCCTCCATTCAGGTTATGGTAATTTTATAGATCACTTGGAAGGGAGGTAACATTGGCTTTAATAAGGTTTGAATTCTTGCCCCTGTAACCTATTTATAGGCTGTTTCTGGCTAAGGAAGCCAAGTATCTGTTCTGTGGCTAATGGAATCCCATACACAATTCAAGGTTTGTGGCATTCATGCCACAGGTTAAGTTTTCCAGGAGGACAGGGCAAGGATACAAACGTGTCACTGTTTGTTTGTTTGTTTATTTTTTGTTTGTTTGTTTATTTATTTATTAATGTTTTTTGACTGGCAGCTTGACAGAGAAATCCCTCTGAGAATAGTCTACTCTTTTCCAGAGAACTCTGAGCATATTGAGAAATGCATCAAATATTTACATAAGGCAGAAGCTATCCTTCATTCCTGCTGCAAAATGTGTAAATCCACACAGTCTACGTTAGGAATGTTTTTTCTTTTTTTTCAACAAGGCCGATGCCCGTTGGGAACACATGCCCGTTTGGGACACATACCCCTCCGGTTATGCCATAGCTGTTGTACGCCCATATATGGAGATCTGTATATATCTGTCTGCCTGTGTCCCTTTTATGCCAATATATGGAGTTCAGTTCACTCTATGACAGGACTACGGCCATGTCATTATGACTCAGACATAACCATAAACAAACCTGATACGCATATATATAGGCATGTCACTATGACTCAGACATAACCATAAACAAACCCGACACGCCCATATATAGGCATATATGGACGGCCATGTCACTAAGACTGACATACCGGTTGTATCGGGTTTGTTTATGGCATAAACAAACTCGATACGCCCATATATAGGCATGTATGGTGATCCGGTATTCCAGAGCAACATTTATCTTGGATTTATTTCCCCCAGATTGCGTTTTTGGTGAAAACAAGCTATATTCAACTGCCGATAACTACAGAATGGACGATTGCGGTTACAATGTTTCTTTTCCGGTGGAAAGAAGAGAGACTCGTTTTTCCACCGAGACATCGTTTGCTTACATCCGGGTTGAAAAAGAAATGTCTGTGGATCGACAAAAGCTATCATAGTATGTAAAACAAAAGAAAAGGAAGTGCTGCCTGGGTTCAATCACAGTGGCTCAAAACAGGTGTTCTTCAGTGGAACAGGTATAGTAATAGAAGCAAAGGAAACCAAAGTTCTGCTTGCAATAAGGCAGACTAGGGAGAAATTACTGAGGCACTCCGTCTTCAGGTGAAAAAATATGGATTTATTTTAGCAGATGAGTAAGGCAACAGCTGACCGACGCGTTTCGACACTTAGGTCTTCAACAGGGTCTATCATAGTATGTACCAGTAGCTTCTTTACGGTACGGTACGGTACGGTACGGTACGGTACGGTACGGTACGGTACGGTACGGTAAGGTACGGTACGGTACGGTACGGTACGGTACGGTACAGGACAGAACAGTACAGGGGCCTATTAGAGAAGGAAAACCATGTACCCTACCTAAGTACCTTTATATTAAGTTATTGGCAGTATTTCATTTTGCAGGCATTGAATCATGCTTCCTTGGGGTCCTCCAGAGTCCAGACAACAGTTTTTATGTACACATGGCGTACTAGGAGTATTCTAACATAATGTAGATGGCGTTACCAGGAGTATTCTACCATAATGTATGGCGTGGCATTAGGAGTATTCTAACATAATGTACAGATGGCGTGGCATTAGGAGTATTCTAACATAATGTACAGATGACGTGGCATTAGGAGTATTCTAACATAATGTACAGATGGCGTGGCATTAGGAGTATTCTAACATAATGTACAGATGGCGTGGCATTAGGAGTATTCTAACATAATGTACAGATGGCGTGGCATTAGGAGTATTCTAACATAATAGATGACGTGGCATTAGGAGTATTCTAACATAATGTACAGATGGCGTGGCATTAGGAGTATTCTAACATAATGTACAGATGGCGTGGCATTAGGAGTATTCTAACATAATGTACAGATGGCGTGACATTAGGAGTATTCTAACATAATAGATGATGTGGCATTAGGAGTATTCTAACATAATGTACAGATGGCGTTACTAAAACATTCCAGTCCAAATTTACCCAAATTAAACCCAGTGGTACCATGAATGAAAAAATGATGTAGAGGGCCTCTGCATATCAGACCCATATTTCCCAATAAAATGATATACATCTGTAAAAAAAAGAAAAAAAAGAAAAAACACTTCAAGAGGGCAATGCATCATATATTTTTATGGGAGCAGGAGTTCACGATGTCACTCCTTGCCTGTACCACCTTTGAAAAAATCCATTATTGATAAGTTGTGGGCTGCCTCTGGTGAGATCAATGTCTCAAAGCAATGGATGAGGAAATGAAAGTGTGAGCATGTCAAGCTCATCATATCATCAACATATGGGTGAGGAGGCTTGACGGAAAGATTGAATTAAGCCCATGTTTGCCAGAGTTTCTCCACAGCCTCAGGCATCACGGGGGACCTTGAGGTATGCTACAGGCATGTTTAAGGGCAAATAAAAGCGAGAGAGAGAGAGAGAGAGAGAGAGAGATAGAGAGGGAGAGAGAGATATGCTCTGAGTCTGGAGGCCATAGAGAGTTGAGGTTGATCTGAGATCAATCTGCTCCAGTAAGAATAGAAATGCATCCCTCTGTCAATAAACACTTCATTTCCCTCCATCTATGATGAGGCATCATCCTGAACTGGGAGATGAATACAGAGGATGAGGGAAGGTTCATGGTTGCGGTGAAAATGGAATGCTTTTCACTGGAACACTCACGTGCACATGGTAACAAAGTATCAATTATCATTTATTTTGTCATGTTGTTTTGCCAGAGTGACCAGGGTTCTGGCACGTTTGGAATGATTGATTATGACCCACCGACCGAGCACTTGATATTGTTTGGTTGGTCTTCCAGGAAGCCTGTGCTTTCCTGTAATTTCAGTTCGGTATGAAAATCAACTTGCAGAGACCTGAAACGTGCTTTGATACTGTGGTTATCCGACACACAAATATCACTATGCCATTATTTCCATTTTCATAACATGCAGATTGATTTGAAAAGTCTAAATATTCCCTGAACAAAATATTGATTTACATACGCAATTCAAACATCCATGTCTTCTATAGACTCAGTGATTTTAGTCAATATCAACTTGATTATTCTGTTCAGAAGCATTTTAATGACTTTGGAGAAAATGTAATAAAATCTAAAAATAAAGCAATTATAGCTGACAAATGGCCTATGTTTATCTAGGATACATTACCGAAGCAGTAATTAGACAATAACATGTATTTGTATATTATTATTATTACTTTTAAGTGAATCCTTTATCTAATTTCTGAGACTGTAAATTTCAATGGCAGCATTTTTCATCATTATCAGTCCATTTACAAATATGTAAAACCTTGTAGACATCTGCTAATCTCACAATATAAATTGCCTACTTTTTTCACTTGTGGATGTGAGCATGTGGTGCCTTAGTAAAAGCAACAGATTAGGGTGTTGCTGTTTACTATGAAGGTTGCTGTATTAGATTACCATAATCCTACAACATGGTGTCCGGTGCTTGCTGGGAATACCACCTCGCTCTGGGTGGCTCCTGGGGGAGGCCTCAGTACAACATTGGCTCAAATCGCATGTTTAAAGATGGATCACTGTGGGCATGCAAATGAGCTCAGTGCAGGTGTTGCCAGAGACACCATGATAATGGTCAGAGCGTGCAGAATCATACCAGAAGCTATGGTATTCCATAGTAGATAACACTGAAACAAGCACATGCATGTGCACACACGCGCGCACGCACAGGCACGCGCACGCACGCACGCACAGGCACGCGCACGCACGCACGCACGCACGTACGCACGCGCACACGCACACGCACGCACACACACACACACACACACACACACACACACACACACACACACACACACACACACACACACACACACACACACACACACACACACACACACACACACACACACACACACACACACACACACACACACACACACACACTGGTAAACCAATGACAACATACAGAGGGGTGAAAGGTCATAAGCACCATCTCTATTCAGGAAATTAAACTTAGCTGTCATGGTTGGCTCTATTGTAGAGACTGAGAGAGAGCGACTGAGAGAGAGAGAGAGAGAGAGAGAGAGAGAGAGAGAGAGAGAGAGAGAGAGAGAGAGAGAGAGAGAGGGAGACTGTCTGACTTCACAGGCTACTATGAAACGTGCAATTCCACAATGAATTTCTTTGTGGAATCAAACTTTAATTCAGAATTATTTAAACAACTATTTAGAATTGCATGGCAGAAGAACAGCTGAGTACTTAGAACATCCATCTTTTGTATTGGCATGGGTGGGCGGATGTCTGGTTTGTGTCGAGATTTGCCCAATCAAAGTTCTAAAATTGTCCCCATCTGGGTTGACAATCTGTTTTGATAGAAATCAGTTGATTTTTCTCTGCTCTACTCTTGGCTCTCTCTCTCTCTCTCAGCTCTTTTTCAAGCCTGCATGCTTGAAGTTTCCCAGAGATTCAGGCTCAGAGACATGGGAATGATCACAGTACATTATCCAAACACTGCCATCAATGCGTGCAATGCTAGCCAACACAAGGGAATAGGGCTTCATACAAAGGAGTCCCAGGAATTTATCCTAAACTACTGCAGAATGGGATAATTGGACAGAAGCTTAAGTAGCGTGTTTCTGTCCGTGCTGGTATTGTGGATGAGGCTTTTGTTTTTGTGAGTTAATTTTTAAAAAGCTTTATTTTCTTTTTTGTTTTTGTAAATGTGCTGGTGTTCTGATTTAAGTCTGATTTAAGAGTAAAATGGCCACTGTGTGTATTGTATTGTGTGGGTTCAAGACCAATTTTTTTTTTTTACTATATGGTGCACCCAAGGTGGTATTTTTGGTATTTATGAATATGTATTTATTTTACTTTATTACTGTGTTGAACCAGAACCCCCTGACAAGGCTGCCCCTTTGTTTCTTCCGTTGTGATTGTCGTTGTCGTTAAAGTCTTATAAGTCTCAAGTCTTTACTGTTTATTTGCCTGAAAAATAAAACCCAGAATAACCCGGATTTGTTTACAGCAAAAATATAACATAGAATTTATATTGGGTGTCAACTATTGCAATAAACTCAATTGAGAGGCATATTTGTGCTGGCAACTGACTTTGCAGGCTATTCTTTTATTATATACCACACATGCACACATTCTCAATATAATACTTAAAAAACAAAAACAAAACAACTACTTTTCCTGTTTAGCTTGTAGTTTCCTAAACTACATTTCTCCTAGGTTAGCTTTGCCATAGTTTGAACTATTCTCATAGTGAAATATGATAGCTTCCTAAGCTGCTTGCAAAGTAGCTTTCCCAACACTGCTGACCCACACTTTTTGGTAAAATGCCTGGAACTTGACCTACAGAATGAGCGGGTCCTCTTCCATGGAGCCCGCCATGCACCAAATAGACAAACTAATAGAACCTATTATTTGTATACATTTTAGTCTATACATGTGTTATGTTATGTGTGATTCAAACTTGACTATTGCATGTATCAGTAGCCTGCATACAAACCTACTGTGCGTATACTGTAGGTTGATATTGGCAAGAATAATGATTTTCCCAGAAAATGTGTAAAAATGTGAAATGGTTATAATGTTTCAAAGTGCTCATAGGCCCTACAAACAAACTGGTACCAAAGAGTTTTTGCCACCTCGAAAGGCTCACGCTCAGTGTTGACATTCACTACTACAGCATCCATCGACTTACTTTCATGGAAGTAATCCAGATCCTTGCATTTATAGAGCTAATTGGCGAGTAAGAACAGAAGGGCAGTTTGACACAGAAGATGTCAGGGCACCCAATACGTTATAACATTTCATCCTACCTTTCTCAATGCTGAAACAGTAGACACAGCTAAGAGAGAAAATGAGCAAGGAAGCTGCACCCCCCCCCCTGCAAAAAAAAACCACCCCTCCACCCTCCGCTATCTCCGTGGAATAACGTGGCTGCCATCACAAATTCTGTCAACAACTGCCAATGCATCTTTCAGAAGGTGAGCCGTGATCAACATGGAGAGAGGCTTTACCTAGGCAGAGACGAGAAGAAGCAGACACTTTATATATTTTTTATTTGTGAATATTCTTTTGTGTTCTCCGTTCCCACTATCTGCCTTTCATGTTGCAAAGTTTAGGAGTGTTTTTAAATGCAAAGATGCTGTGCTTTTTTCTACTCCCAGAGTGCATCCCTATCCTCATGCTCTCTCTCGTATGTCTCCCTCTCTCTCATGTGTGCCTTTTCTGGCTCTCTCTCTATTTCTGTCTCAATCTCTCCTTCAGTCTCGCTTTTCTCACTTGCTCCCGACTCCATTTTCCTTCTCTGTTTCTCTCTATGCTTGTCTTTGCTCTCTATCCCCCACAGGTCTTCCCCTTCCTTCCCCTCTCTGCATATTCCCCTCTCATTCTTCACAACTACAGAGGTTTTAAGGGAAGCATTTCTACCCTTCCTCAGGTGTGAACGAGCGTGAGGAGCATAGATCCGTCCATATTGCTGGCGTGACTGGAGTGTTGACTTGTGCACTGATACAGCAATTCTAGACCAGTCAAACATTGCATGGGCATGCACATCTCCCACACGTGCACAGCACGCACCCTTATTATGCACACATGTAAGCGCGTTTGAAGCCATGCAACAAAAAAAAAAACTCTCAGAGTAGCATATTTCTGGCATTTATTCCTACGTCGTCTCCATTTTTCCTGAGGGAAAGCAAAGGCGGCGTCCTTTTTTATAATCATCGTCAACCCACGTTTGTGCAGGGTGCTAAGGAACAAAACGGCAAAAGGGCCTGATTACACACAGTCTCTCTCTCTCTCTCTCTCTCTCTCTCTCTCTCTCTCTCTCTCTCTCTCTCTCTCTCTCTCTCTCTCTCTCTCTCTCTCTCACACACACACACACACGCACGCACGCACGCACGCACGCACGCACGCACGCACGTAAGCACGCAAGCACGCACGCACACACACGCACAATCACACAGCAGACTGTAATCAAAACAACTCCTACATCAATAAGTACGCCTGTACAACATTGAACCCATAGATTCTTAGAACACAGAAAAGGCAGTCGAGGTGGGGAGATGAAAAGAGCACTTGATCCACATTAGAGGGTGTGGGTTGTGCTTAAGCCATGCAGCGTGCCATAGAGGAGTGATGTTATATTCATATCGCCACCCCGACCTTCTCTCTCACGGCCAATCCCGCAGGTGTTCCCTAGTTTGTATGACTTAATAATGCAAAGAGGACAGAGGAAAGGTAAGCACTCTCTGGCAGTGCAAATCTCAGCGTTACTTGAACTCTTCAGAGTGTGAAAAATGGACCCATTTGGTAAAAAAAAAACTACGCTCAGTTGACTTAACACTGAGGATCTTACTGTGCACCCTCGGGCAGAAGTATTTTTCAAGCGGTGGCACTTCCCTTTCCTTTGCAATGCGTCACAATCATCACAATGCCATCCTCTCGCTGCTGTGCTGTAGGGTCCGTCTCTGTCAGACTAACAATGGTGTCCCTGGTGAATCAAATCAGGAGATTATCAGAACATTCAAAACAGGCCAAATTGGCTTCCGGGAGAGCTTAAATCAATCTAAACTGAAAATTGCAGGGAGAGAATCCGAGGGATATTGGAGGCAAGAGGGAGGAGGAGGAGGAGGAGGAGAGGAAGAGAGGAAACCCAAAACTGTTTTGGGTAATGTGAGCGTAAAATGCCACAGCATCAATTACTGAATGATTGAGGACGAGCCGGCTGTGTTTGTGTGTGCAGCCATTCAGCAGAAGAGAAAGAGAGAGAGGGAGAGAGAGAGAGAGAGAGAGAGAGAGCGAGAGAGAGAGAGAGAGAGAGAGAGGGGAGGGTATAATGGATAAACAGTGATTACGCAGAGTCCTCCAGATTGTGAATGTTCGTATTTGCAGAGTGACTCTGGGACAACGACAGCTGTATAACTGCCTGTCATGTATTCAAATATGCATTTCATTTGCAGCTCACGTCTCACATAATGCAAATTCTCCTTCTTTATTTTCCCCTTCTATTTCTTTGTACCGAATTAAAACATGCATTGAAAACATGAGTGTACCAGACCAGTTGAGGAATGGTTAAGCCGAGGGAGAATAACGCAGCGTAATATATTAATACAAATTCTGTTATAGGCTACCCAGGTATTTTTTGCTCTCAATTCAAATGAGAGAGTGAGGTGTCACAGTGAACTGCAATTAAACCATGTGGCTATAGCCACGTGTGTAAAACAGGTCCTGCATGACAGCCACTGTCCCGAAGTTGCATGCGAAAAAATTATACCGGGCAGGAACCCTGTAAGAGACAGCTTTCATGTGTCAAAGCGTCCAGCCCACAACCTCCTATAAACCTCCTCTACTACCCCCTTCCTGTCTTACTCTCTCCCTCCCGCTCTCTCACCCCCTCTCTCACTTCCTTTGTCAACTCCCCCAAACCCACCCTATCTCCTGCTTAGTTAAGCTAAGTGATAGGCCATGACAGGGGTTCCTTCGTTCAAAAGACAGCTGCATCATTAGGGAGCTGAGGAGAGCAGCTCCTGCCCACGTTTGTGCAGGGTGCTAAGGAACAAAACGGCAAAAGGGCCTGATTACACACAGTCTCTCTCTCTCTCTCTCTCTCTCTCTCTCTCTCTCTCTCTCTCTCTCTCTCTCTCTCTCTCTCTCTCTCTCTCTCTCTCACACACACACACACACGCACGCACGCACGCACGCACGCACGCACGCACGCACGTAAGCACGCAAGCACGCACGCACACACACGCACAATCACACAGCAGACTGTAATCAAAACAACTCCTACATCAATAAGTACGCCTGTACAACATTGAACCCATAGATTCTTAGAACACAGAAAAGGCAGTCGAGGTGGGGAGATGAAAAGAGCACTTGATCCACATTAGAGGGTGTGGGTTGTGCTTAAGCCATGCAGCGTGCCATAGAGGAGTGATGTTATATTCATATCGCCACCCCGACCTTCTCTCTCACGGCCAATCCCGCAGGTGTTCCCTAGTTTGTATGACTTAATAATGCAAAGAGGACAGAGGAAAGGTAAGCACTCTCTGGCAGTGCAAATCTCAGCGTTACTTGAACTCTTCAGAGTGTGAAAAATGGACCCATTTGGTAAAAAAAAAACTACGCTCAGTTGACTTAACACTGAGGATCTTACTGTGCACCCTCGGGCAGAAGTATTTTTCAAGCGGTGGCACTTCCCTTTCCTTTGCAATGCGTCACAATCATCACAATGCCATCCTCTCGCTGCTGTGCTGTAGGGTCCGTCTCTGTCAGACTAACAATGGTGTCCCTGGTGAATCAAATCAGGAGATTATCAGAACATTCAAAACAGGCCAAATTGGCTTCCGGGAGAGCTTAAATCAATCTAAACTGAAAATTGCAGGGAGAGAATCCGAGGGATATTGGAGGCAAGAGGGAGGAGGAGGAGGAGGAGGAGAGGAAGAGAGGAAACCCAAAACTGTTTTGGGTAATGTGAGCGTAAAATGCCACAGCATCAATTACTGAATGATTGAGGACGAGCCGGCTGTGTTTGTGTGTGCAGCCATTCAGCAGAAGAGAAAGAGAGAGAGGGAGAGAGAGAGAGAGAGAGAGAGAGAGCGAGAGAGAGAGAGAGAGAGAGAGAGGGGAGGGTATAATGGATAAACAGTGATTACGCAGAGTCCTCCAGATTGTGAATGTTCGTATTTGCAGAGTGACTCTGGGACAACGACAGCTGTATAACTGCCTGTCATGTATTCAAATATGCATTTCATTTGCAGCTCACGTCTCACATAATGCAAATTCTCCTTCTTTATTTTCCCCTTCTATTTCTTTGTACCGAATTAAAACATGCATTGAAAACATGAGTGTACCAGACCAGTTGAGGAATGGTTAAGCCGAGGGAGAATAACGCAGCGTAATATATTAATACAAATTCTGTTATAGGCTACCCAGGTATTTTTTGCTCTCAATTCAAATGAGAGAGTGAGGTGTCACAGTGAACTGCAATTAAACCATGTGGCTATAGCCACGTGTGTAAAACAGGTCCTGCATGACAGCCACTGTCCCGAAGTTGCATGCGAAAAAATTATACCGGGCAGGAACCCTGTAAGAGACAGCTTTCATGTGTCAAAGCGTCCAGCCCACAACCTCCTATAAACCTCCTCTACTACCCCCTTCCTGTCTTACTCTCTCCCTCCCGCTCTCTCACCCCCTCTCTCACTTCCTTTGTCAACTCCCCCAAACCCACCCTATCTCCTGCTTAGTTAAGCTAAGTGATAGGCCATGACAGGGGTTCCTTCGTTCAAAAGACAGCTGCATCATTAGGGAGCTGAGGAGAGCAGCTCCTGCCCCTGGGGGATGGATGACAGTTCGTCACCGCCCTGGGGCCTACCTTTCTTTAGACGATGGATATCAAAGAGGGAGCTGAGAAATTTGAATAGAATAGGATGAAATACTTTAATACCCCACCCGTGCATTAATTATTTTATGAATAGAGAGATGAGGAAGGGGTGTTTTCATTTTTTTCTTCTTTTTTTGGGTGGGGTGGGGGG
Source organism: Gymnoscopelus braueri (assembly GCF_963280865.1). Classification (NCBI taxonomy): domain Eukaryota; kingdom Metazoa; phylum Chordata; class Actinopteri; order Myctophiformes; family Myctophidae; genus Gymnoscopelus; species Gymnoscopelus braueri. The sequence goes on along the minus strand of NC_137623.1, from coordinate 27,885,071 downwards.
GGGCATTGGGTGTGAGTGATCCCACGTGATCAGTCTGGCAATGCCAGGCCCTGAGGGTCAGGGACATTTCAAAGTGAAACTGGGTTGTCTGAGGGTAAACAACGTGAAACTGAGGTGAAACAGCCATTAACTATCTAGCTTTTTTTGCCAGACCCAAGGGGTCGGGCTTACATGAGGCTTTGTACCTGTTTCGTCCATACATGGGCATGGTCACTTTGTCCTCCGGCCCCAGCCAAAAAAAAGTCTGTCACTTTTTCCTCCGGCCCCAGCCAAAAAGGTCTGTCCCCCTTTCGTCCCCTTTCGTCACGAACTATTCATGACATCATTATTATGTCACAAGTATGTAATTAAGTAAAGCTCATCAGCTCATCAGCTTCATTCTGGGTCTGGCAGAACCAGGTCTCCTGGTCTTGTTGAAGAGTTTGAACAATTGTCTGTCCGGCAAAAGTTCTGCACACAAAACAAAAACTCCCCGTGTCAAGGTTATCTTATATAGCACAACTACGAAATTGTCAACATATTGATCATTCACAAGACGTTTTAGCTGGAGACTCCAAAGGCACTTCAAATGTGTCTGTGGAGAAAACCGATCTAGACTCTACACAATATTTCATATTAGCATACCACAACTCGACATTGACTCGCGCAACATAAGACGCAGATGAGAACTTCACAGCTTCCTTGAATGTGAGTGCAGCTTTTGATTCCAAGCCTTTTGAGGTTTGTCCTGAGTTCAAGCATTTTCAGAAAGTCTGCGGTAACCTTGTTCTGTCAGAGCCATATTCTTGAGTGCTCGAGCTCTTGTAAAGTCAGTGGCAAAGGTAGAGTACTGATCCGCAGCTATTCATGCCAAACAAAGGCTCGCATTCTGACTGAACAGCAGCAGAGCACCAGAGAGTGCAACTCTAGATCACAGAGATGGAATCACTTCTCTATTGTGAGACGTCCTTCGCTACAATTATTCAAAGCGTTGACAATGAGGCTCATGCAATGCATATGGAAAATTATATGAAATGAGCATGTGAGTGCATTCATTGACATCACTCACGCAACATTATGTGTAATTGGGACACCAGGCTTAAAGTGGTTAACAAAAATGAAATTGTTAAATTACATCACAGTATCACACAACATATCATACAGACTGCATTTAATGCATTTAAATGCATTTAATTCTGGACAACCGGATCTCCATATGTGCCTATATATGCCGGGCACGGCACTCCCTCTGGGTGAGATTTTGCACATTTATAGTAGGATATGTACACACACTTTTTGTACCTTCACCTTTGGGGATTTTCCGAATAATTTAGTGAACAGAATCTAATGTTTTATGGTCATGATTCACCAGATTGGCTTGGTTCCAGGCTCTAAAATTTTCTGAAATATCTACGGGGAAATGAATGGGATGCATGCTCATTAAGCATGGTCAACCATCGTGCAGTGGTAGAACAAAGGCAGCAAGCATATGGCTACAAAGTTGCCCATCCTGCACTGCAGTTTCCTGATTTGACAGATTATCCAATGGAACTGTGGGATTAAAGAACCCCCCTACAGTGCGATCCATTTTGGCTGGTGAACAGAAATGTGCTACCGGGGCGGTCTTCAGTGTGCCTACACACACATGGGAGACTTTGTCAATGCTAATTGGCCAGCCTACTCGACCGTTGAAGTGGAACACAGCTTCCTGAACACATCACGCCATGTTTGTTAGCAAATAAATCTAAATGTTACTGTGGCTGTGGAGCTGCGGAAGGTTGCTGGCACCGGTCTCCGGCAATGCACGCACAGAGTTTAACCTGCAATTTCACGCCTACAGGGACCTAGTCTGAGGGTGGTGGTGGTGGGGAGTGAGTCTACCAACAACAGCAAGCTGTGGGGAGAGGGAGAGGGAGAGAGAGAGAGAGAGAGAGAGAGAGAGAGAGAGAGAGAGAGAGAGAGAGAGAGAGAGATCTGAGCCTGTCCCCTCAGACTGGTTCACCCTCTCCCCTACTGTAACGGTGAAATCTCAATTCCCTATCATTCCATTCATCTCAATTTGTTGGCATGTTGTTTTTATGGAGAGCCAATTTGTGCCTTTCTACGTCGTTCCTGCTCCAACCCACATTGAGGGATAAGACTTCTCTCAGTTACGTATATACCATGTGGTAGGCAGGAAGTGTTGGAAGCAGCTTCTGTGTGGTAGAGCACAGCATTAGGCTGGCAAATGCCCCCATTTAATGTGCAGAGATCCCTTTCTGTGGCGTTTTGCCTCTGCCTATTGTCTCGCTTCCCTTATTAACATGCACTTAAATTCCCTTTGTTCTCTCAAGTGCTCATTAAAGAATACAGTGTCTTCTGATGTCTATAGTTTTACATAATTAGAACCCAAGAGGGTTTCACATGTGCACTAAAGTTCTCCGTTTGTTTTAGGCCGCATTAGAGGAGCAATTTGTTTAATTTCTCTGGAGTTTAACCTTGCTGACTGTGATGGAAAAGCACCTGCAAATCGTGTGCTCACTGGAAGATCACTGGCCGTCATGAATGTTTAGTTTGTGGTATCTGTGTTGGGCTATTGCTTGAAAAAAAAAATCTATATACATGAGGAAACCACTAGGAGATCAAGCACTAGTAGGAATTTACTGCACATGAGTTAAACACTAGGAGATCAAGCACTAGGAATATACACTAGGAGATCTATACAAGAAAACAAGGAGCCAAGATCAAACATTGGAGTATAAAAAGACACAAGCCTACTAATGGGACACTGGTGAACAACATGTACAATAGAGCGTAGCAGTCGCTGCCCTCTTTGCCTTGGTTTACTTTCCACAGATAGAAATCCTATTCATTTATCCATAGACGTTTCAGAAAATCGGACGAAAACGTTACTATCGTAACGTGAGCTCCACCAATCAGAGATGCCGACGTCACAGGATGAATTAAACACGTTTTTCGTAGAACTTGATTGACTGCATACAGACGCGTGGCTTCTATGGGAGCATATAGCATGGTTTTACTACCAGGAGCCTCTTGGTGAGTCTTCGTTGGTTATATGACATTATAGCAGATGGTGAAATCCTCTACGGAGGAAAGGGATGGGATTTTTACTTCCGGAAACTCGCTGCGAAGCTCAATTCACAGGATGGCTGTGACAGGACAGGCAACAAGAAACATTAAAATGTAACTTAAAAATAAAAGGAACACAACTGTAAAGTAAAAACAAACAGAAAACACCAGTAAAAAGAACATTGTTCTCGTGGATACTTAAGACTTTTACTCCACTACATTTCAAGGAGATATATTGTACTTTTCCTTGAGTAAAAGTACAAAAGTATTGACATCACAACAAACTTAAAAGTTCCAAAGTACCACAAATACTAAAATTATTCAAAATTTGTAGAACTTTTTCAGAATTGTCGATCTACAAGCTCAGCTTGTAGAATGACTATTTTCGAATTAGCTGAAATATAATCATCTAAATGTGCAAACTAACTAGCAACAAAATATGTCAAATTATTGTAGTGGAGTCAAAAGTACAACATTTGCCTACAAGGTACAAGTACAAGGATAAAATATTGAAACATGGAAATACTCAAGTAAAGTAAAAGTACCTCAAAATTGTACTTAGGCCTATAAGTACACTAAATACGCTTAGTTACTTTCCACCACTGCTGTGTTCCTCACAGGAGGAAACTAATCACAGTAGCCACTCTCAACAAAGGATGTATGAAAAGCTCTCAAACGAAATCACTCACCGGCAATCATTGGCAACGCCGATGGAAGCCATGATACCTGTCATTTACAGCTGGAGGTGTGGACATTTGTGCATTTTCTAGCTATAATCGACCTGTGTGTGTGTGTGTGTGTGTGTGTGTGCGTGCGCGATTTTGGTCTTCAGGCGGATCTGAGCCACTCTGCTACACATGTGCACTTGTAACCATTATAAGTCTATGGGGAAATTACGGCACGTGACACATCAAAAGTTGGTCTGCTGTGCAGGCATCAAAGCACAGTCATGTGAAAACATCGCAGTGCGCACCAATCGAATGTGTGACCGTCTGCCTGCGTACCTGAGCACACGACAGTAATTTGTCTGCGTGTTACATACTGTACGACGTGCACACGCCTTTTGAGTTCCTCGCACAATTTCCCGCTTGATCATGATGTGTGACTGTGCACATCGCTGGACACGTACAGTATATACGCCTAGCAAAAGCATGACAAAAATTAACTATGTTAATTAGGTGGGCACACACGCTCCAGAATGGGTGCATGGAATTATGATATGATTCACAACCCTGTGCGTATATATGCATCACTGTGTGTGTGTGTGTGTGTGTGTGTGTGTGTACTGTACGTGCGTGCGTGTGTGCGTGCGTGTGCATGTGTGTGCGAGCGTGTGTGTGATGGTGAATGGATGTGAGGTGAAGGCAGGGTGTGGAGGGTTGATGTGCTGTTCCAAGCTGAGTGGCCCACAGAGGAAAACAATAAAGCACCAATGACAGGAACAGATGGCTCTCTTTATTGTCCCCTGAAATGCAAACACTGAATATCTTTGCTAGGTGGGTGGTGGTGGTGGTGTTTTTTTTATATATTTATTTTGTCCCTCCTGTCCCTCTCGCTGCTCGCCTCGTAGTCCTAGTGACTGCCACCCACCCACATTTAAAGCTAAATGCGGCATCTGTATCTATGGGGACACGGCGTCTAATAAAAGGTTTCTTAACCATATTTTTGGTTGAATCCTACCGTTGTGAGATTGTAGATCAGCTATTTTCGGCTAAGAGATTTGGTGTAGAGGGAAATACTAGCAGACCTTATTTCACCCCAAGGGACGGGGCCTGTTCAATACTGATGGTGTCGCACGGCAAAGAAATAGCCTATCTACAAGCTGCATAGATCACTTGTAGATTGACCATTTTAGCTATTTTTGGAAAGCTTTTGCAAATCTACAAGCTCACAACGCTGTGATGCGACGGCTTTACGTCACTTCCCAAAAATAACTGATTGTCAAGCAAACAAAGCTTGGAAATCTGTTGTTTTCAGCAAGCAACGCCACGATTTGATGGAGCGTACAGTAAACTAGGCTTTACCGTAGACACATCCCAGGCAGATAGGGTGAGACTTAAGGGACTGCTCCACTGTCAAATGAATGGACGCTTTGTCAATTTGTGACATTAACTGTGTTTGATTGAAACGTCCCTTTGTAGACTTGGTTCTCGAGGCCATTGCCAATAGTGGACCCTCGAGCCAGAGAGCATATGTTTTTCTTTTCTTCTTTTCTTCATTATGATGTAACCCAAAAAGGGAGTGCAGTTAACAAAGATGAGGCGCATTATCATCAGAATCGCTGTATAGTTTTTTTGGGGGGGGGGTTCTATGTCTGCGTGACTATCTCACAGTGTCCATGGACACTATGTGGTGTTTTCAGTAAGCTACTTTGGGGATACAGAGACTTGTACAGTAGCACGGTGTACTGAACATTAGTCCTATCGAAAGACACATAGATATGACATTGAAAAACGGTTGCGTAGTCCATTAAAGGAGAATTCCGGACAAATTAAGTGTTATCTTTCATGTCTCGTTACTCACCTAGCGACGTAAAAAGTGGCGTTCTTTTTTTCCATATATTCCCCTGTCGTCATTTTTTAAACACCCTCCGTTGTTATAATGGGAGCGCGTGGGTTATGTGAAGTTCGTCTATTATAACCGACGCAATGTTATTTTTTTCTCTACTACGATTCATTGTAGAGTCTCATGATAGTCAAACATGCGCTGAAAATTCCTGCGAGCCTGCCGTTAATGGCGAACGATTTAACACTGGTTGCTTGTTTCCAGAATCTGGCAACACGAGTTGCCAGGTTCTGGAAAGAAACAAGCATCCAGTGTTAAATCGTTCGCCATTAACGGCAGGCTCGCAGGAATTTTCAGCGCATGTTTGACTATCATGAGACTCTACAATGAATCGTAGTAGAGAAAAAAATAACAATGCGTCGGTTATAATAGACGAACTTCACATAACCCACGCGCTCCCATTATAACAACGGAGGGTGTTTAAAAAATGACGACAGGGGAATATATGGAAAAAAAGAACGCCACTTTTTACGTCGCTAGGTGAGTAACGAGACATGAAAGATAACACTTAATTTGTCCGGAATTCTCCTTTAACTGCATGGGGGGGGGTATTGTTTTGCATAATATGCAACATGTTCTGAGAGAACCAGAACAAGACAGTTAGCAAGCACTAGTATCGGGGGAAAGTTATTATTATTATTTTTTATGTAACCAGGCACCTTGTACTACAATACACCTCTCAGTTCAATTGATGTTGAAATCCTTTTACAAGGCCCTTCTGACAGCTTTATTCGGATTAGAGAGATTACAGGGTCTTACTGAGTATAATTCAAAGATACTCTTCATTTCAACAAACATTCTTATGGGAAGGAGTCTATCATGAGCTTCAGAAAAAAAGAAGCATGTCTGTGGCTTAAAAGCCCACACTCATACTGCTATTTGTTATGTAATTAAAGGACCATACTGCTGTCAATACATGGCATTGTCTATTCATATACGTCATCCATATATCATACATACTGCCGTACATTTGAGCATTTTTATTTTATTGGCAATACCTGAATAAAAATAATCAATATCCCGGGCTATTGACTCTTTTTATTCTCTTATTCTTTTATATCTCTTAGCTCTGCTGAATATTATGGATGTTTTAACCAGTAAATGAAAATTGTTCATAAATGAATCCATGTTGTCTATTTAACAGAGCAAAAAAAATATATTGTATAAACATAACAATATCAATACCTACAGTAATTATAATCATCTGTATGTTGCACAGTCTTACAGACCATGTCACACAAACATATCTCTGCTTGTACCCATGCACAATATGATCCATGATTAACTTAAAATCAATGTAATTCTGTCAGAAATAATGATCTGAACATACAGTCCACAAAAGTAAAACTTGAGTCCTGTCAGGCTGTGTGACTGTAGGAATTATAAACGTTTGTCAACTGCTTTCTTGCTCTGCCAAGTTGTGAAGCTCTCTAAATAAAAGCAGTTTCAGTGATTGGGTTGTTTTTGTTGTTCTGCTGCAACTGTGTCGGAATTATGTCCATCTCCTCTATAGTCCATCTCCTCTATTTCACTGTTGGAATTGTCTCTATACATTTATTTTAAAAAATTAGATATATGCTACTATAACAAGCCTTTGATTTTTAACAGCACATTGTTCGTGAATCTATCACCAGGGGCTATTTTCAGCTGTCAATATTTGCTTTAAAATGCAAGGATAATGCAAGAAGAAATACATGTGTTGACTTGCCTATCTCAAGCTAATTGATTATCATTCTGAAATGAATGGAATCTAGTGCCTCCCTCCAAAATCAGACAAATCATGGTATGCTTTTTAATGGTCGACCACCATTATGGTCCTTTAACAGCCTATAAGCAAAGTTGTTGTTGTGAGATTGCAGTTATGCTATTTTAGCTATTTGTCGTTTGAACGTTTTTGACAATTTCTGCAATTAAAAAGCGTATTTTTTCTATTACACCTTCACCTCCATCTCTCTCTCTCTCTCTCTCTCTCTCTCTCTCTCTCTCTCTCTCTCTCTCTCTCTCTCTTCTCTCTCTCTTTGTCTCTGTCTCTGTCCCACACCCCATCCTTGCTCTTGCAGTTTTCTTTCCCACTTCTCTTTCTCCCTCGTCCCTCGTTTTCCTCTATTCACCTCCCAGCCCACACACTCTCTCTTTGCCTGTCTCTATTTCTCACCAGTCTCTCACTCTTTCAACCCTCCCTCTACGCCCTCCAATGATCTCCGTTTCTCCCTCTTTCACTCTCTCCTTTCCACAACCATAATACGGCCATGCACGCCCCAGCTTTTTTCCCCTGTTCCTTTTTTTTTGTGCCAGGTTCATCGCTCCTCTCCCTGATAATTCCCCTGTATTAACTGGCTGGAGTTATTACCCGTTATATGAGATGTCTATGTTGAGAGCGCTTTATGAGATCCTGGTCCCCGTGGATAACATGATGGAGTCTGTGAGCGCTGTCATCCCCCAGCCGTATAATAGCATCAGTTGGGAAATACACAATGCCATGGATTATTGATAGAGCCATATCTGCACTTGTGCTGACAAATTCCCGGCCTGGTTGGAAGGGGCACATAATCCTGAGGAATATCTGTGCTAATATGGCCGCCTCCGCATGGCCTCCCCTCCCTCCCTCCGCCCTCCTCCCTCCCTCCGCCCTCCTCCTCCACTCTCTGCTACCTCTAACCCCCTGCTGTGACGAATGATAAAGCATTTCCGCGTTCAAATGAGAGGGTGAAGAATTACTCCCACAGTAAGCACCTCCCACACCGTCTCGAATAGAGGTTAGCGCGTCACACAGCTGAACAAGCCGCTGCTCCTCATAGACGACGCAAACCGCTGGGGGGCTCACAGGTTCCGAAGCGCCACCGCCGCCGCTGCGTCTCTCGCGGCTCTCGGCTACTTTCCACCCAAACTACTTTGGTGAGGTGTCACCAAAACAAAGACTTGTCAGCTGTCACAACGCGTGTTGAGTATATAAACACGGAAGACAATCTTACACTCTCTATATAAATATAGAGCACAAGTGAAATCCCCCAGGCTCTCATTACACGCCTCCCTCTCTCCATCAGTCTTCCCTGTATCTGGGTGTGCTGTGGTGCGGCACGCTCAGTAGCGTTTAGTTCCGACACGAAGGCCACAGACTAGTACTCTCTCGGTTGCGCCCTTGATCCTTGATCCCAGATAGCAGGATTATTCTCAGACGTCCGGCGGGAATCTGGGAAGATAACTGATCAAACACAGACGGTTAACCCGACTCTACCAAGGGATCTATTCCACGTGTACAATAACACATGGGGTTCTTTGGACAGTCAGAGGATATATCACAAGCTTGTTTGTTGCTCGTGCATGCTTCTTTGTTGCTCGTGCATGCTTCTGCCGCGCATGTGCACATTACTGTATGATTGTGTGTGCGGCTGTTTGACACGTGTGTGTGCGTGTGTGTGTGTGTGTGTGTGTGTGTGTGTGTGTGTGTGTGTGTGTGTGTGTGTGTGTGTGTGTGTGTGTGTGTGTGTGTGTGTACAAACAAGCATATTGTTGCGAATTGCTTTTCATAGATCAACTCAAGACTCTACCCTCGGTAGCCATGTTGCTTTTCAGAAGAATATGAAATTACTATCACATTGAGGGAAATCAAAGTCTTGTTCTGTAGCATTCCTCTGGGCAGCATTGTGCAGTATTGCTTTGGAAACGGGCCTAATTGGTATGTGTGGGCCAAACTCACCCCACTGCCTGAAACTAGTTGGCTTCATGTTCACAACAATTGGATTTGGAATAGTTGCCCTAGATTGTTTGTGTATTGTGCATAGGTTCCATGAGTATACATAAGTACCAAGAGTGCCATTCTAATGCCAGTCGCTCCATGTCTCTCTCACATAAAAATACCCCATGAACCCAGTAATTTCGACGTGTTTGTCTGTAAGGTACCCCATATGGAGCATTATGTGCTCATCATCTACCGAGGAAAATTGGGGAAGGGTATGAAATGAACAATTAGTGGTGAATATTAATATCTGACAGACCTTTTAGCTCGGTGTATGGGCAGTTGGGCACACCAGGATAGCAAAGGAAGGAACATTAAGTCACCTATAATTTGCATTCCCAGCAACACACTGTAAAAGGGACAGATGATGAGCTTGTCTCCACCACGTCTACCTCCTTTACATTTATTGTCTCAGAGGGGCTTGCCTTCGTCGTGCAATGTGGCATCCCTGGGCAAAACTGACAAAGCTGTTTACCTTACAGTACACCAACGGCTAGCATTAATATCCCAACGTGGTTATACACTGTAGATAGAAGGAGGGCGTTTCTTCTGCGTGTGCCTGCATTCTGTTACCCCGTTAGTGTAGAACAAGACGGGACACATAGAGTGAACGTTTCCCTGCCTGTGTATATACTACCTCTCACAGGACTCGGGAGGATATAAATGCACAAAGTGTAAATAATTGGAGAGCATATTAACTCTCATTCTGTTGTTCAGCAGGACCATAAGCACCGCTGCTAATGTGCGTTGTGCACTCACCTCCAACATGGAGGTTTGCAGAATTAGCTTGCGCCAGTAAGTTGTTTCTTCATTTTTTCCCCCCTCCCCCCTCCCAAACGCACTGCGGTGCAATATAGGGAGCGAGAGAATGTGATTATAAACACTAAGTTATTGCCACAGGCACAATTAAAACTTTGCAGACAAGCATTTCTGATTGCAAATTGAATCAGGTATGGCGTTGGTGGGGGTTTTACTTGTTAATTTGTTAATTACAGAGCAGGAAGGCTTGCTACACAAGCATTCATGGGGAAAGCTGCTCTACATTCTGTTTCCGTCCCATGTGCATATGAGATAGGGGTAGCCCATCAACTAAAAATAAGCTCATCAGCATTTTGGAATATGTGTGGGCTGGCTAATCACTGTAGGAGTTCTTTTATAAATGGACACTCACTACTCACACAATAGTCTCCAGGAAGCATTAGTTGCCATAGTAGCAGAGAGTGAAATCTATACACATAGCCAGATATACTGTAACTTGATACCCTTTAAACAATTATCACCGTTTTCAATAACAGGGAACAGTTTGATATGCAGCACATCAGTGGTTTTCAAAATTAAACACGCCAATGGGCAAGTATTGCTAGAGAAAATAGAAATGTTACAAGCTCAGAGCGTGTCACATCGCAAGCTCACAACATGAGTTGTGAGCTTGTAGTTGAACTATCTTGTAGATCTGCTATTATTGATTTATTTTGCAAACGTATGGTGATTTAAAATAATAATGCCAGGTTGAAAGTGGTCCAATAGATACTATATTTCTATATATCTATATCTGATATATGGCACACCTGGACTTGGCACAACAATGTTCCTCAGCACACCATTTTGGAACAACTTGCTTGTGTTCTTTTTATTATTATAAAATTGCAAATAATAATCTTGCGTGTTGAGAAATAAACATGTTCATACAGGTCCAAGGACTGCCAAGCACACACAGCGGCAGTGACTTAACACCATGACTTGTAGGTGCGTCATCATTTCACACAACACGTATCCCACAAAGTCATGAGAAAACAGCCCAGGGTATTGACTCGCCACGAGGACAGCTTGCACACACGTTCCCTTCCACGATCGCTCTAGCTCATTCTCTCTCTCTCTCTCTCTCTCTCTCTCTCTCTCTCTCTCTCCTCTCCTCACCTCACACAGGACCTCTGGAGGAAATGTTGTGATTTCTTAGTCATAATGCCCTCAAACACACACCACAACTCCTACAGGTCTTACTCAGAGCCCCTGTTCACTGTTGCTTGAGCAAATCAGAAGTATTTTCCGTTTGCAACTGTGTCTGGGCTTTGATTAAAGCAAAGCCATGGGCTAAAAGCTGTCCCACATCCCCTTTATGAGCATGTTTTCTCTGACCTTTCTGTTCAGCAAGCCTTCTTAGGACTGAGAACTTGACACAACGTGACATGTTGCCAGGTCATTAAACACAGTGCTGCTGGAGAAGGAACCTCAGCAAACAGAAAATAACTGATAAACACTAGTTTCTTTGGATCCACGATGCAGCCCATGTTTTGATTCAAATGAGTCATGTTTATGATTTCTAAACTGTGCACTTCTTATAGACTAGTGATTCGCAGCCTGTATTTGGCCGCAGACCCCCATCTTGTATGTGGGTCTAGCCAGGGACCCCCGATACAAGATAAGGCTTTAAGTAATGCTTTCAAATGCGACAAAAATAAAAAAGTCTCCATGGCTTCATGGGGTGTGTAATTGATGGAAGATAAGTAAAGGAACAGCTCCTTCTTACCTCCAGGCTATGGTCAAGCCTTACACCCCTGCCCGACCACTTCGGTCTGCCGCCTCAGGGCGACTGGTTTCCCTGTCCCTAAGAGGTCCTTCTGGCCGATCTACACGGTCACAGTTTTTCTCTGTTCTGGCCCCACAGTGGTGGAATGAACTCCCCACTGATGTCAGGACAGCAGAGTCACTGCCCATCTTTCGCCGCAGGCTGAAAACCTACCTCTTCCAGGAAACACTACCCTGACCCTTCCTCTTAGCCTTGCCTATTTGTTGTCAATTATTTGTATGAGCTCTTGTTTTATTGGATCTTGTTTATTTCATACACTTATTTGTTTTAGCTCTTGCTCATTATTATTATATTGCACTTTTACCTTAGCACTAGGTATACTCTTAGTTGCTTGTTTTAGTAGTTTTCTTGCCTACCTATGTTGAATGCACTTATTGTAAGTCTCTTTGGATAAAAGCGTCTGCTAAATGACTGTAATGTAATGTTTTGGGTGAACTACTCCTTTAAACATCTTAAAAACAAGCTATAAATACTACCTGTCATACCTGTCACTTCAGAGAATTAGCTCAAGAAGCCACACTAGTCTGCTGCTTGCAACGCTGATAATTTTGATGTGTTATACTATAATTATAATGTCTTATCACAAGTGATCTTATGAGGAGCAGATCCTTTAATTACCTCTATAGGGCACATCCCCTTTCTCTGTACTAGGGCTGGGAAATTAACCGGAAATATATCAAAAGCAATATTTAGAACCTACAAGCGACTTAAACTTGTTGGAATCGAAGAATTGAGACTTTCTTTTAATATTTTGTTTAAAATTACTCATATATCAGTGAGTCGACACAAATAATTATTCATTATATAATAATATAATATAATATAATATAAATACTTTAAAAAAAAAATTTGGGCTAAATTGATTAGTCTAACCACTTAACCTTGTATTATACTTCGCTGTACAATGGTGGTGCACAAAAATAGCGAAATTAGCCGATCCACAAGCTCACAACACGGCTCATCGAAATGAAATAATCGTGATATTGATTTGAAGTTATATCGCCCAGCCAGACTCTGTATCCAGCTCTAGTATCTTCTACTGCAATCTTCTGCGGATTTGTGCAGCTCTATATCCATGCTGTATAATGTCATTAGAGACACAGTTTCCTTTCCTGGCTTTAATTGCTTCCTCACATTGAAAATAATAGTTTCCCATGCAGTAGTATATTTACAAAGTTCAATGACCTCCTTTATGAAGCTCAATTTAATAAAGAACAATAATTTGGCTGTAATCCTTGCAAACCTCAAAAAGGTATTCACATAATTGTTAAATAATTAGGCAATTCAAGTTATTTTCATTTATGAAAAAACTAAAGATGGTTCAGATGTAGTCATTTTAAATATAGCTGAACCCATGGAACCAAATATTCACTTGGTACCTTAATCAACACCTTGAATATTTGAAAACGTATGTTAGTATGCCATCTCTAACTCAACAGTATTAGCAACTGCATTCATTCACAGCTACCTAGATTTGATTATTGAGATTATTGAGCCCAAGAGAGAGAGAAAAAAAAACTCTTAAAAGAAGAGCAAGAAGAACAAGAACAATTTAATTGAATTCACCACTTAAATAACATGGCCTTTATACACTACGCTACATTTTTAACTAGACAAGTGGATAATCATAGTAATCATCATAGTAGCTATTTTTAAAAGTAAACACTAAAAAGATTGATGCACTCCACTTCTGTTTGGAGTGTTTTTCCTCCTTGGAGTGTTTTTTTGTCACTGTACATTTGCACATAAGTGAAATTTGTCCTTTGCATTTTATCCATCCTAGGAGCAGTGAGCAGCCGTTGGTTGTAGTGCTCAGGGAGCAGTTAGGGGTTAAGTGCCTTGCTCAGTTTGACACTTGGACACATTGCTGAGGCCTGGAATCGAAACTGGGGCCGCTGCTTTCCCAGGCGGGCTGGGCTCTCTAACCACTCAGCTATGGCCGCCCTGTTTGGTTGGACCACAACAGCAGGGCCAGCCCTATAACACTTAACCTCGCGTCACCAGGCTTTCCACCACGGAGGAAAGCCTGGTATTCATTCTAAAACCGAGCTGTGTGATCCGGTTTAGAAAAAGGGGGAAGAAAATTGGGTTCCGGTGGTGGGATCTGGTTGACGTCACATTGTTTTTGTCCCCCACATAACGCGAATCAATTAGTTTAGTCTCGCTAGTTGCGTTATGAGTTGATGGATATACCAAACGATTATTATACCAAAAGAAACTAAACGATTATACTAAACACATTTTAAACTAGAAGAATCATTTTGGAGGTGCACGGCACACTTGGTTCCGGCCGTGGGTTAGGCCGCCAGACGACGTAAAGTTATTTCCCCTCCAGACCGGATCCCAGGCTAATAAACACTAATGTCTCAGTCTGTCACCGACTCTCTGACTGCTGAAATCCCACTATTGGTCAGCGGGTTGGAACAATGAACTAGCCAATCCAAGCTAATTTAGTGTTGCAGCATCCTGTATCTATTGTTTCATAACATAAGCCCCTCAGTGTTTCATATGGCTCAGCCATGGTTCTGAACCAGTCTTGTCAGGTAAAATCACTGTTGGCCGCAGAAAGTATAAGTTGGCAAAAGACAGTGTATACAGGTACACTTTCCTACCTTCTATGAACCTACTACTATTAAGCTTTCATCTTTGTTTATTATCCATGAATGATCTATTTGTAACACACACACACTGGAAGCTCATACAAGCCTAACAAATAGGCCATTGGCCCATCTTGTCCACTGTACAACAAGCCAGGGGTCATATAAACATATTAAGCTGACCACCACGCATCTGAGAGCTTAATTCCTGCCAATGGCCAACTCAACCTGGACCAGATAAAATTGCTGTTGTCTATGATTCTTGTGCCCGGCAGTGATTTTACAAGAGAAACAAGGGGCCCAGATCCATGAAAACAAGCCCAAAAAGAAGCGACTATATAGGCTAAGTTTTACCACTTTACATCAGCTATTTGAAAATAGTAGAACTTCCACGACGCGTTGTGAGTTTGAAGCTCTGCTATTTTCAAAAAATATTGAAAAGAAAAATGTAATATTTTGAATAGTTTTGAAATATTTTAACAACACAAATCTTGAATAGGGGTCTCTAGCACAAAATATTTTCAGATGGGGGGTCCGCGGCCATATATCTGGGGGTCCTTAACATGAAAAAATAACATTAGGACACAAGCCAAAATATGCAACTACACTTTATAAACAAGCCCAAAAAACTGCACGCTGCAATTACCAATATTTAAAAGCGATTTTACAGAAAACAAGCCCAAAGTCATGGCAACAATGGTGCCTGGGCCCGGAGATATTGTTGGGTAGTGGAGAGAGGGGTAAAGATCCACAGAGCTGTGCCAAGAAAAAGAGTGTTATGAAGCAAGACCAAAATAACTGAATTTGGCTGTTCTTTTGTTTCCTTTCCCTCTGTGGTGTGTGCGCACATCCTCAGTTCATGGTGAAGGTGTAAATCTAACTAGTTATTTGAGGAAAACACATAAGTTATGCCCATAGAATCAGAATCAGAATCAACTTCATTGTCACATCACAGGTTTACAGGTTTAAAACAGTGGGTGAAATTTGTTTTTGTGCAAGCCCCGTCATATAGCCCTATCATAATCCTGAACCACATGAACCCAACAGTAATATTCAACTGGCGGCCCGTGAGCCAAATCCGGCCCCAGCGGAGCTTTCATTTGGCCCCTGGAACACATTCCATATTCCAATGTAAAAATAAATGTACACAATTATTATTGGATGGTTGGTTGTACAGGATGACCATTCTGAATGATTTTCATAACCGTTAGCTTCATAACCGTTAGCCCGTTAGCATCAAATGTAGGCTTAGAATGGAGGAATGTTTGTGATTCACTCAAGGTCAACGCAAGGGTTAATTAACACCCAAGTAAAAGTATAAAGACCTTTTTATGGTACAAAGAAACTAAACAGCCAGAAATGTTGTCTCCTGTCTCCTTCTCTCTACTTTCAGAATAAAGTAGCTTTCAAGTACTTCAGCTGTTGTTTTTTTTCATTTTCTTTTTTTCAGGTAGCTTCACAAAAGCTGCATCACTACATTTCAGTGGCACATTAACATAAAAGAACACAACAGATGAGTTTTGAGTCCATTTCATCCATCACATGGCATCCATGTGTAGCTACTTCTGAGTTTTGAGTGGCTGCCGGCTATTACACCAAAGAAAAGAATCTCCTTTTGCATCCATTAACTAATTTTGAGTGGATTTTGTCCATCTTTTACACAGTATGATTCATTTGTCCTGAATAGCGTCCTGGGCTTATTGATGATCTAAATCTCCACTAATGATTAATGAAACACATCATAAGAGCTTGTGCTCTTATCAGCCGGACACTCAAAAACATAAAAACAAGAATTATGTAACATAATTATGTCCATTGTTGTGTCCTATATAGCACACACACCAAGCGGGCAAACATTCAGCGAAAATAGCAGATCTACAAGCTCACAACGTGCCGTTTAATTTTGCCAAAGAGATTTGGTGTGGAGGGGAAAGCGGAGTGGGCCTAGTATAGAGCCTGGGGGTCAACTAAGTAAGGGTTTAAGTTGTTAAAGGTTCAAGGTGATCTTTATTGTTATCTTGTGCACAGGTTGTCTTGTGTACAGGTACATCTTTATCTATCAATTCCACAATTATGTGGGGAGCCAAATGCAAAGTTGGGCGTCGCCCACAAATAAAATGGCGCATCTCGAGATCGGCAGGTGTGTTGATAACGCCACTATAGTGCCGAGCGCACGAAGTCGGTCGGATAAGCGTTTTTTTCGGAAAGGTGCTAAGGTGGCCATCGCCCGCAATTGGGTACTGCACACACGTACACACACGTACACGCACACATAAACCCTAATACACACATTCTAGTCACCACTTCCTCACCAACACTATTATATGTGAAGCTTGGCATCACTACTCAGCTCACAATATAATGTTATCGTCATCTGATAAGATAAGAGACTTCTCTGGTGCAATATGTTATTGTGGCACTTGTTAATACTGTCACAGAGGGCTATGACATTGGCAATATTGTCTGGTGCCCTGCAGCTAAGACCCTATTGACTGAAAGAATATTTTCTCCACGCCCTCCTCCTGTTCCCTTCCCTGAATAATACAGAGAGGGTGTAGGCTATTGAAATTAGAACACAGAGCAAATCCCCCCTGGTTGCTCTGGCAGTAAGTTGACAAGGATCCAAGAACTCGGGGTTGCATATTATGCCATGGTTCTGGGGACTAAATGGAAATTGCCAAGGGGTGAGGCTGAGGCAAGGAACACCATGAGTGGGCAAACTGTGAATTAACAAGCAGAGGACAGACAGATGGCATTGGGAGGAATACAGAGAGAGAGAGAGAGAGACAGAGACAGAGAGAGGACAATGTGCACACATTTTAGAGTGACAAAGGTCTTCCTGTTGGGTTAGGAGCTGTTGTGTGCCATAGCCCTCAGATATGTTACCCAAACCATCTTCAAACACGACAGGATGTGTGCGTGTATGATTCTGTGTTATCTGTTTGGGATCCGAGAAGAGTTAAAAGGTTGTTATTCCGAGCAAAGAAGAGGAAACAAAGGACTAGACAAAATGGAGCAGATGTTAACAATCTCACCATTGCTGTGTGAACAGGCAAATAATTCACTATCAGCTACTGTATAATTAGCCACGTGTAAATGAGGTTGGGGTGGGTGGGCGGGTGGGGGGGCAATGAAAGGATGGTGTGTGGACAGGGAGAGAGTGGACCCCAGCACCTGCCCAAGGTCACTTCCATAAATTGGTCAGCTCCCACCACTAATGGCTGCATTTGCATTCAGATACAACTGCAACGCCACCATCTACCCCGACTGAACCAGGGGCCATGTGTGTTTCTGTGGTCGCTCTGCAGAGAGACACTAATCTAATTTAGACCCTATACGACTCTGTACAGTATATGTGCCCTTTTGCGAGTGCGCGTGTTCGCGTGTACGTGCGTGTGGCTAATTTGGATCTTGAACAGCATACCGGTTGAGCACTTCAACAGGGTTTCCACCCCACAGCCTACATATTTTCCCTATATTGCCAGTTTGTGGCCAAACGGTATCGATATTTACATATGTGAAATATGAAATTGCTCTCGGCCTAATTGAATCCATGGAGAAGTGGCATCGAGGAGCGAGTGAAGAGGCACGCAAACCACACCAGACACTCTAAAATGAGAAATCCCTCGTTCCATATACCTTCATTAGAATATTTTGACCTATGAAATTGATTATTTTTACATATTCATCTTTTGTGCACATGCCAACGGTCATGGCATTATGGACCTCTGCATTTTGCAGCGGCGAGGCCCGCGGCCCTTTCCCTGTATAAGAAGAGAGAGCTTTTTCTCAGGCTCGAGCACACGCCCGCACGCACATGAAAGCGGCCCCTCCACACGGACACATGCACACACATGCGCGCGCACATGCCCCCACACGCACACATGCACGCACACACACATACACACAAACACACCTCAACGCTGACTACGGAGATAAATAAATGAACATCCGCAGTCCCTACCCGCCCATAAAATATAACCCACAACCCCTCCCCAGGTTGTTGTGATTTGGTAACAGCTGTTGTTGTGGTGGATTCGCCTCTCTCTTCCAGATCACGTTTCTCCTCTCAGTCTCCCCGGGGATGCTCTGGTAATACTTTTGCGAGGGGGGGAGCTGTGTGCAGGGAAGGAGGATCCTAGGCTGCTTCTCTGTCAGAGCTTTAAAGCCCAAGGAGATACTTTGAATAATGGAGCACCTGTACCCGCATTCGGCACACATGGAGTGTATGTGTGTGTGTGTGTGTGTGTGTGTGTGTGTGTGTGTGTGTGTGTGTGTGTGTGTGTGTGTGTGTAAAAAATAGAATCAAAAAGGATTCTGTGTATATACAGTACATACTGTATATTCTATGGTGTTTGTGCGTGCGTGCGTGCGTGCGCGTGCGAGTGTGAGTGTAATAATATAGTCCACAGAACGTGGAGTGGTGTTGTGAATGGGAATGGTGCACCAGCTTAATATGTTGGTGTAAAACTGTGTTCGGTTCGGCGGGGCCGTTCGGTTCGGTAAACCGATATGGTTCGGTATTTTATACCCCTAATGATATATATATATATATATATATATATATATATATATATATATATATATATATATATATATGCCTCTCTAAGGGAATGTGTTGTTAATATCTATCCCAATTTACAATATTATGTTCAGTACAAACACAACAACTGGATGGCAAACAACAAAAAAGCAATCATGATTTTATATTAAACTATCATCTACCACTGTCATCTCTGGAAATATCATAACAAATTTAGGTATTCGTAGCTATGTGTGTACCTCTCTCTCTCTCTCTCTCTTTTTCTCTCTCCCACTCACTCACTCTTTCTCTCTGCATGGGGTCAGTATGGTTAATACTTGTGTCTCTCTGTAATTCATTCATTTAATACAATACAATAACTGTCTTCTCAGTCAGCAAAGGGAAGCCATTTTTTTGCTGTTTTGTGCAGCACCTGAGCTGCTATATTGTTTAAAGTTGTGGCAACAATTATTTTACTTCAATTCTAGATGAATGCTTCAGCAACACAACTTTTCTTTTACTTATACATGCTTACCTTACTATATTTACAATCTAAAATGTATGCATTTGGCAGCAGACGCTCTTATCCAGAGCGATTTACAAGATAATCACATGCATAGAATGCAGGAGAAGCTAGCATCAGTCTAACAATATACCATCGAAATAGCAATCTGTACATTGAAACTATACAATGCCAGGTAAACATTTATCCTAGCATCTGTTTAAATAACATGATATCTAAATTACATTCTCCCATTGTGGTCAAGAAAACAAAAAAAACATGAGAGCGAGTGACCAAGGTACAGTATGTCTGCATGATATCCATATCTTGGTCAATCGCTAGCATCAACCGAGGCAGAAGGTGGCGCCAAGGGGTATAAAGATAGTGAGTCTTCAAATTACAGCGACTGTGATAAAAGTGTCATTCATTACGTTCTAGGCCAGGTGAAGATGTCTGTTTAGACTGTGGAGACCTGGGTTAAATTCAGCTGAAGCAATCAAGGATACGATAGTGTACTTGTTGCTGCATTAGCGACTCCTACTGGGTGGTAGGTGCTCCTGTTCAGAAAGGAGCTGCAGTTCATTGGAGCGACCTTTCTCTGCGGCCACCATATAGATGGGTTTCCTGTTTGTAAACATTAGAGGATGATGCGCGCGCAGTGGAGGGAAGAGCCTGTAGAGGGCGCTATTACCCGCAGCAGCTCTGGCCACTGTACATTCATAAAATGAATGGTCTTCACCGGGTTTAATGAAAGTAGATTAAATGATGCAGTTTGTAATATCTTCTTTACTCAATAAAAATGATTTGTTGGAAGTTGGATCTGTTTGTATATAATAGCAGCATTATGCCTATTATGCCTAAAATAGCAGCATTATGCCTATCTACATCCCGAAAATAACAACAGAGTCAATGGCGCTTCCGGTTCGTTCTACCTCCCGCATGCGCAGATGACGCACTCTGCTCTGTGATGACGTCGCGCGGAAACCCATCTATAGGGAAGGGGGAGCCGAGCCTTCTAATGCATTTATGTCCATTGAAGCAAGCAGTCTATTATTAAAATAATCATAATTCCCTGATTTTCTAAAATGCATATTTTCATACCAAAATACTTTTATCTAATCCAAGTAACAGTTGGCTAATTAGTCACAAAACATTCTGTCTCCAGTCACTGAAAAAGAAAATATACATGAAATATAGCAGACCACATTGCAGAATTGCCTTTTCTGTGTACATCCAACATCCTCAATCATGCTATTCAGGTCAGAACACAACTATCAGTGGACGTTTTTTTGTCCAAACATTAAATGATAAATACCACAATCATCATTGAGGTTTTTCTTTTCTTTTCTTTTTTTCAAAAACAGCAAATACAAATGAAATCGGTTTGAGGCACTGACCGTGTTCAAAATTTTAATGGCACTGAAACCATAACACATAACACTCCCAGACAGTTGAAAGCAATGATAACATCAAAGTTGCAGAGCAGTACAATATATTGATTAGTAAGTAAATAAATAAACAAATAAAGTAAAATAATAAAAATCCCTTGAAGATAACTGTTTTGCACCAATTTTGCCGTGTTGCCACTCTGTAAATTAAAGAGAAGCCTCAATTTGTAAAATTAAGAGGCAACTAATGACAATAACATAAAATGATGGCGGTCGATACCAAATTGGGTATCCTCAATGTGCTCCCTGAGCACAAACACATTTTCGTTTTGAACCAATCTCATCCGGAGCTGCACACAAACTAACCATAATGTCTCTTCTTCCAGTGGAGTTCTGCCGTGTTCAAAGCTGCTGCACAGCTGCCTCTTATGAACTCTCCCTTCCCAATATGGCGCCCGCAGATACCTACGCCCCAGAATCTGACGCGGCGTCTACCTTTTTATATCTATGGGGGATAAGATAAAATGTGTTATGGTGCGTTCACACGGGCCAGATACAAAGATACAAAGATACAAAAATACACAGCATCTTTGTCGCTGTGTCGCTTTGTATCTGTGTTGCTCAACGCGGTCGTTGACGTCATCAAACGTGCAGACATCGGAGCTACAGTTGTAGTTTCGTATCTTTGTATCTGGAAGTTGAACCCAGCTCAACTTGAATTTGTAGCTTTGTATCTTTGTCGCTAAAGCTACAGCTACAAACGTCGGATGTATTTTTGTATCTTCATGTCGCTGGCTTCCATTGAAAATGAATGGTTGCCTGTATTTTTTTTAATGCCCTTGTGAACGCACCATTATGCTCTCCTAGTGAATCTCCTCACGTTCAGGTGTAGCTACTCAAATGGGCCACATTGCTGATGACTTGATTTTGTTTTTTGTTGGTAATGATCACTTATAGGCTGCCCCGAAGAGATGATTACTTTTTGAAAAGAATAAAAGGTCAAGGTCAAATTAAGAGACATAGACAGCTGTTGGTGCGGTCAGGGGTGGCACCCCTAACTGAATTGTTTGTTATTATGCTCTGTGGTGGGGATGTAGGGTAGCCCACTGTCTTCTGTATGACTGCTTTCATGAATGTTATCATTTTATTTATGGGGATGTTAACCATAACCATTGGGTGAGGTTTGTGTCGTTTTTATCAATGCCTTGACTGAGCAATGCCCCTACACCACCACCCACTCATTCTGGAGAGATAATGCAAGATATCTACTGTATTGCTAATTGCCTGTTCCATCTCCATCGACACTTCTGTTGAATGAGTGCCTATTATTCATTTCACCAAGCTGAATTCCTTTATTCATAACCTTTCCCTGCTCTCAGATAGGTACAAGTCTGGGTAGTGGGCCAAATAATTCCTTGCACAGTCCCCGCAAGCATGCGTTTAATATATTCTTTGGCTGGCTAAAGATTTAATTTGTTTCATTATTAAAACGGTGACAGTGTGATGGGTATGATATACATAATTAATTGTTATGCTTATCTCATGACCATGTTGATCGTAATGGAGGTCAGAAAAGAGCATTGTGTACATACAAAAGAACAAAGCCAAACGTGTGTGTGTGTGTGTGTGTGTGTGTGTGTGTGTGTGTGTGTGTGTGTGTGTGTGTGTGTGTGTGTGTGTGTGTGTGTGTGTGTGTGTGTGTGTGTGTGTGTGTGAGTGTGTGTGTGTGTGTGTGTTGTGTTGTGTTGAACATGCACATGCACATGGCATTACATGTTAACCCAAGGTTTACAGTTATGGTTGCTACAAAAACAAAAATAATTACAATAAAATCATTTATAAAAAACTATATTATTCTCCCTAAATAAGTCATTTTGAATTCAGCACCCTGAATATGTTTATTGCCATTGTGGAATACGCTGCAGCTTTTTTTAATAGCCTGCCCGGTGTGCACTCATCAATCACAGAGCGAGAGCAGCCCTCTCCTTCTCTCCACAGTCAAACGCTAACCAAGTTACAGGGCTCCGAAACTAACTCCCAAGTTTTGAAATGTGATAAAAGTAATCACATTTCTCCCAGTCCGTATCCTTACGGATGTGAATGGATGACATTAATTACCGCATCTTATTATGCGGCACAAATGTGTTTTTCTTTCATTCTTATTTATGAAAGAGGGGTTGATAATTTACCAAGAGAGAGGGTGGGGAGTGGGGGTTGTTGTTGACAGGGCAGGGGGGGGATTGATGCACTCTGCAGAAGTTAGTTATAGGCAACGGTTTCTGTGGTGAATGACGTCACACACCTCTTTCCCTCGTCAGCATGCCATGTGTGAGACTGAAGAGGAAGGGACAAAAAAAAAAACTTGGAAAATGAACAAATGTATTTTTGTCATTGAGCCTATTTCTGTTCTACACTATGTAAAATGTGAAATCCTCCTTTGGCTCGATAATGAGATTCAGGTTCAAACACAAATGACTGCAGTTCTTTCTTTCTTTCTTTTTTTTATTTGTATTTTTTTGTATTAGTCTTTTTCTGCACATACAGTAGTTTACCTCTCTGGATCTCCTGTAGATTTTTCGTGTGCTGACAGGCAGTTCGATAGGCCTATGTAATGGTTCAATACCTGTTCAATAATCCATAATCCACTGCATCCACACAGTAAGGGCAGAGCCACAGAGGTCTGTCTGTCTGTCTGTCTGTCTGTCTGTCTGTCTGTCTGTCTGTCTGTCTGTCTGTCTGTCTGTCTGTCTGTCTGTCTGTCTGTCTGTCTGTCTGTCTGTCTGTCTGTCTGTCTGTCTGTCTGTCTGTCTGTCTGTCTGTCTGTGTGGGTGTGTGCGTATGCGAATGTGTGTGTGCGTGCAGATTTGGACACCCACACACACTTAGTATGCAAAAACAAAATTTGGTGAACCTCAAGGGCTGCACGGCAGGATTCCAAAGGCCTATAAGGAGTTGTGGTGGGTCTGACAGTGCTTCTAACAAAGATAAATACTTTCCCTCACAGACAAGTGACATTAACGAGGCTGGCGATGCGTGGCTAAAAACCCATAATTGTTTGGTTTTCCTTTACCACTTACTCTTTACTGCTAAACGCCCATATGGAGAGGAAATTAGACTCACTCAAAGACATTTTATGAAATATAGAGAGGAGACCACGCTCAAATTACAACAGGGCCCATCTTTGGCACTCTGACAGAAGACAGCCTGGCAACATCACTGTTGAGAGAGAGGCAGGGAGGGGAGGAGGGGAGGAGGGGGGGGGGGGGTCGTTCCATTGCCACACAGTGCCAGCCATTTATCCTCATTAGAATTTCAATAAGATGCGTCTCTCTCACATGACACTTTTCAGCAGGCCTCATCAATACAAATGGGATTTGTAATACTCTAAATGTTAAATTAGCCGCATTTGCCATCAGGGAATATAACTACTTTCCTCATATTCATATTTAAAGGGGTTACTGTTCATGTATCACTGTCCTTGTTAAGGGGGCGATCTAAAAAAAATGATGTCTTTATTTAGTTTTTATTTTATTTCAATAATTCATTTTTTGCGAGCTTACTGTAAGCTGGACAAATTGCAATGAATGCAAGGTCATGAAAGGGTAATTGGATACAATGTTACACCACCGTGTCCTAGCATGTACAATACCGACATTCTTTCCCCAATAAATTGCCTCTGTGCTTCAGACTTCATTGTATTAATGACACTATCTTGTCGCTTGATCATCGTATTATCAGTATAAAATGTACATGCATAAGTTCTGTCTATATAAATATAGACAGTTTTTGACCAATTATCATACCCCTTGATGCTTTTATGAAGTGGGAGCTCTGCTTGCCACATTAAAAGTATGCAAACATAGTCACAATAGCACTGGGTCCGGACCAGTATCAAAACTGCTTTTCAAGAGGGTACACTGACACACTTCAGCAGGCAACGGACAAATACATGACGTGATAGAGGCTTTGATTTGATATTCAGCTGCAGCTCAAAGATACTCTGGCACATTTACACATGGGCCACTGGGATGTACACTATAAATTACTATGACACATACATATGCAGGGGAGGGGGAGGGGGGGGGGTGCAATAATCGGACCATGAATATGACATAATAATGTTGACTATGCCACCTAGGTTGAAGTCATGTTATACCATTGATACGATTGTTCACTGGAAGAAGAGTAATAGAACCCAAACACTCACATGTGCCAATAAATAAATGAATACATAAATATTATTGTATTTTATTATTATTATTATTACCCTTATTATTATTACACTTATTATTATTATTATTATCATTATTATTATTATTATTATTTTCATATTTTGTAACAGCACATACTGAACCCTGTTGAAACAAAGTTACAGCTATCTAACATAATATAAGGTAATAGCGGACGCCGGACGGACGGACGGACGGACGGACAGGGGGTAAAACATACTCTCTCGCCATGCCTTTCGGCCTGGCGGAGACAATAAGATGTTATTGTCAGATACTCCCTAAAAAAGTAGACACTGTGATTGAATGCAGGTCACACTCCCTAAGCAAACTTCACAGGCTCTTTGAAATCCTACATCTCAGAGGCAAATATTGTACTTTTACTCCACTACCATTATTTTAAAATTACTAGTTACTTTGTTTATTTAGATTATTATTACAAAACATTATACATTAATCTCTTCAGCCTTATTTATACTTTGGCAATTTGAAAATAGTAGATATACAAGCTCACAACTGGCGCTCCTAGATTTGATATTTTCAAAGGATTTTATACATTTGGAAACTTGTGAAACAGGACATTCTGCTTAATGAGTACTTTTACTTTTGGCACTCTAATTATATTTTGATGCCAGTACTTTTGTACTTTTACTCAAGTTTTGAATACCGGACTTTTACTTGTATTTCTACATCAATCAATCAAAGTGTTTTCATATAGCACGTTTAACATCAAGTGCAGTTCCATGTGCTTCACAGAATAGGTTTAAAATTTTAAAAACCCTGGAGGATATAACAAGTAACAACAAATAAAAAACATTTAGAAATAATAAAATAGGAAAAACAAAATAATTAAAATTAAAATATTGAAAAAAGCTAGAGTAATGCAGAAACCTAGGTAAAAGCAATACTATAAAGTTGTGTCTTAAGATTTATTTTAGAAATGTCAACTGATTAATGGCGATACTTTTACTCAAGTAGAAAATGTGAGTACTTCTACCACCACTGCCCACACACCTGCGCGAGACTAATCTCTGGGTTCCCAAATTGGCGCGAGACAGACTGACAAGTGTTTGATGTGATTACACTAGCTAGCTCGGTAGCAGGTAGCTCCGTTTCTATAGTAATAAAAGAGAGTGAAAGTAATGAAGTAATAAAAGAGTGAAATAAACAACTTATAATGTAACGTTCAACCTCATGGAAGTTTAGAGGAGTTTGCAGTGTTGTCAGAGTGGAAACTGCGAAAATACATGACGTGTGACAGAGAGACAGTTTGAAAGAGAAGTTAATTTGTGACAAACTGCTTTGGTCGTTCCTTCCAATTCCAACCAAGTTATTCCATGGGTGAGTTAACATTTACATGCAGACTAGAGCTATGCACAGCAGCCATATTGTGGAAAAATTGGGAGTTCTTACTCACTTCTTCACAGGTGTTACCAATGTGAATGATACTAATGAAGGCTCTGTCTGTTCCATTCTGGTCACACAGAGTCAGGGTCAGTGGTGGAAGAAGTAGGCCTACTCAGATATTTTACTTAAGTAAAAGTAGCAATACAATATAAAAAATACTCTGTTACAAGTAAAAGGCCTATGTTCAAAATGTTATGAGTAAAAGTACAAAAATATTGCCATGAAAATACTTAAGGTACCAAAAGTATAAGTACTAAAAATGTTTGAAAATAGCAGATCTACAAGCTCACAAGGATGCGATGCTTTGTGAGCTTGTAGATCAGCTATTTTCAAATAGCCTGGGTATAAAATAGGGCTAAAGTGGTTCATGTATGTTTTATAATGTAATAATTTATATCTGCAAAGTAACTAGTAACTTAAGTTTTTAAATAATTGTAGTGGAGTAAAATACAAGATTTGCCTCTGAGATATCGTGGAGGAAAAGTAAAAGTACTGAAAATTGGAAATAAAAAAAGTAAAAGTACCTCAAAAAATGTACTTAGTTACTTTACACCTCTGGTCAGGGTGCTGATATTGTGCATGTTGGCTCACTGGAAACGCTCTGCTACACCAGTGGGTCTCAAAGTCAAAGTGTGGTCCTTGCCCCTCAAGGACCACACTTTGAGACCCACTGGTGTAGCAGAGCGTTTCGTGTTTCATTTTGTGTTGGGGTGTCACAGCACCACATATCCTAATATTTTTAAGTGTTAACCAATGAGTGTTTAATTTAAAGTGATATTGGAGTGTTACATCCTGAGTAGCACATATAGATTTCTATCTAATCTCTCAATTTATTTCAAGGCATACCCACCTGCTAGTTTCTAGTTGTAGCTCTCTTATAATGTGTGCATTTTTTTAAATGCCAACCGATAGTGAAGACAAAATGAATCAATATGTGTAGGGAAGAGAAACATGTTTTCTACTATACTTTTTATTTGTTTAATGAAATGAAAGCATGAATGACTTTTTCAAGGTCGGTAAATTATGACAAAAAGGACAATTTCAGCAATATTTCTGAGCTGGATTCATGGTGCGTCTATGTATATTACATTTTGCTGGTATAATTTGATTGGTAATAGAAAGGAATTAAAACAATTGATAACCAAAAAATATGTGCAGTTCTATTTTCATGACAGTAATTATTACACAATTAACAGTAATAAAAAACTAAATGTAAAATACTATATTCATGTAAAATATTCAAACAATTTTAATGCGAAATCTAAAGGTTGTGCTCATGTCAATATCTCATTTGGTTTAGAAGCAATTGAAAATACAAATTACAAATAAAGTTGTGTACTTTGTTGACGGCCCTAAGAAGCTCAGTGATTGAATATGTTGTCAAACATCCAATATAAAACTAACTTTACAGACTGGCTGGCAATGAATCATGTTCAGTGACTGTACCTGGCTCTGGAATTGTGTATTATGTTGTGACAGGATAGAGTATACACACACTAGACTGTGTATGTTGTGTGGGGGCTGCTGTTGAAGGTAGTGAGTTGTTGTGACTGGGTATGTTATACATATGTGGTCACTTAATTCCCTGTCTTTCTTTCTTTCTTTCTTTCTTTCTTTCCTTATTTCTTTCAGACAATCAAGGCTTATGGTTTCCATCCCAACCTACAAGAGCCAAGGTAATCCCAGACAGCAACCGTGAGGAGTTTGACATCCTGGCAGTGGTGTTGCAGGGGGACACCCTCGCTTGCATGGAGCGCTC
Source organism: Gymnoscopelus braueri (assembly GCF_963280865.1). NCBI lineage: Eukaryota > Metazoa > Chordata > Actinopteri > Myctophiformes > Myctophidae > Gymnoscopelus > Gymnoscopelus braueri. The sequence goes on along the minus strand of NC_137623.1, from coordinate 27,856,734 downwards.
TGAGTGGCATGGCCAGTGTGTCGAAGTCCAACCCCCTCCCTGTAGACTAGTCTGTTCTCCTATACGGCTGTGAATGCTTGACCCTGAAGCCTGCTCTACAGAAGTCCCTGGCCACTGGGCTGCACCATGTGTACACATCAACCAGGATGAACATGTTACCAATAAGCATCTGTATGGGTGAGTGAGAACTGAGAAGATGGCACCCAGGGGAATGAGGCTGGTCAGTGCCATTGACACCGGGAGCTCCCAGCAAGGGAAGGCAAGTACTGGCGAAGCTAGCCAGATGTATGGAGGATGGAGATGACTGAAGACGCCGCTGGAGGGCTCTTCCGAGGATGACCTAGAGAGAGGGGGGGGGCTCTGTTTGACACTGGCCATCACTAACACAAATGAGGAGGTCAAGTAGAAGACGGCTCAAGGTAGGAACCTTGTTTTTTGTTGTTGTTTTTTTGTTTGGCGGCTGCTGCTGCTTGTGTTGTATGCTGCGTGCATACTTATGTGATTCAAGCTGTTGTACTTGAAAACTGATGTCATTTTGGGACCCAAAGACTGGGTAGCAATTAAACAGCTGCTGATATGAATCTACATGTTGTGTCTGCCGTTTGAGGTAGTGAGGGGGAACAGGGAACAACAGTGTCTGTGGATCTTGGTCATTGTAATTATCCTAAGTGTATGTCTGAGTTTACTACCGTATTTCCTTTTACGTTCAAGCTAGAGGTTTTGGGCTTTGACCTAACAGCCATCATCATTTGGAATTGGTGTGGATCTACAGCGTCAGCGTGTCTGTTGTGTTGTCGCTGATGTTGAGAGTAGTAGGGCTGTCACGATTGTGAAATGTCACTTGACAATTAAATGTCACACAAGTTGTAACAGAGGTTTCTGCTACTACTTCTAAAGGACTGTATTTCTTATAGGCTGGCTACGTTCTATTGACCGCCGCAAGTGCTTGACGGGGAGGCCCGGATATGGGTCCTTAATCACACACCTTGATATGGTGAAAAGGCCTGATATTTATATAGGTATTATTACTATTATTGCTATTTCTGCTTATGACTGCCGACGATGTCCTGTCTGGGAGTCGCGATATTTATAGGTAAGATATGACGTGAGGCGACGTCACGCTACCGCTATGTGTCCATATACGGCGTAGTGCCGGACATCGCCGTCCTTTGTAACACAAGTAATTGTGATTAACAATTTAAGTGTGCTTTTGTCGTTGAACACCGGAACATACAGTATGAAATGAATACAAAAATCCATTTCTGTTTGGCTTTTAGGCTTTGAAGTTGGGCAGATATATCAAATAACCTAAATATACAAAGAAATGACTGACATATTTAATAACTTTATACTTTTAAGAAAACATTAATAGTGGAAATAGCCGATCTACAAGCTCAACGCATTGTGACGCGTTGTGAGCTCCTTCCTTCCTTCCTTTCCTCTCTCTCTTTGCTGCTGCTTGTGTGTGTATACTAATGTGATTCAAGCTTCAAACTATTGCTGTCATTTTGGGACCCAAATCACTGGGTGGCAATGAAACATGTGTGTGTGACAGTAGAAGTAGTCGGGTCATAATAAACCTTTAATCCTCTGAAGTAGTTGACTATTTTCCACATAAAGTATCAAGTAACGCAACCCTTTAAATGTCAGTAACTGTAACGGTGTTACCGAGTTGGAAAACGTAGTTACATTACTAAGTTACCGCAAGTAGTGCAGCATTACTGTAACGTGTTATACTTCGTAATGCATTAGTTCCAACACTGGCCATGACACCTGAATTTCCCCGCGGCGATCAATGAAGGTCTATCTATCTGTCTGTATACATGGGATGGCAGGTGAGGTGTAGACGGAGTAGGCAGGTTTATGAAGCTTGATGCTCCACTGAAGGTGACACGCAGACAGCGGCATACTGTAGCTTGGAGAGCTGCTTCGCTGCGAATGTCAGGTTGGCACTTGCCACACGCTGCTGGTATTAATAAGACTGGGCTAAGATGAGCTCAGGGACGCGGGTGACTCAACATGTGCTGGTGCCGCTGATGGGCAAGTGCAAATGAAATTAATGGGTAAGGGGAATCAAGTGAGCGAGTCCTGAAATCAAATTACCAATCCAGCCCTCAAATGAATTAGTTGGTTGCCAAAGTTGTAATTGATAGCGGTACGGCACGGCGGACTATCGGATCAGACAATATGATCCAGCATGCATCGCTTCTGATGCGATTTGCTGCTCTGTTGTCGTGATTAAATATTAAAGGAGTGCGGGTGACGGCGTCCCTTCAGTGTGTGTGGGGGCCCTCACAGGATGAGGCTGAGAGGGGCCATATTGGTTAGATGAGCTGAATTCTGATTGGCCCGAGGGCTCGGAGGCAACCGGTGTATGAAAATCTCCCTAGGCGGTGGTTAAACAAAGAACACTTAATTCAAAGAGAATAAAATGATGTGTGTGTGTGTGTGTGTGTGTGTGTGTGTGTGTGTGTGTGTGTGTGTGTGTGTGTGTGTGTGTGTGTGTGTGTGTGTGTGTGTGTGTGTGTGTGTGTGTGTGTGTGTGTGTGGTAGACTGACGTTATTTCCTGTAAAGGACAGAAAATCTAGATTTTTGTTTGTTTGATAAAGGCATACTCTTCCCAATTTTCTGTCTGATTTTGATGAGTTTTTTCTTTTTCTTCTTCTCTGAACTGAGGTGCTTTTAATAAAAAAAAGTATTGGGTTGAAATCAAACACGCCACAGTGACTCAGCAAAGTTTGTATCTCAAGGCATCTCTACGCTGCCTGCATAAGAGATGAGAGATGTTTTTTTTCTTACATGAAAAGCGTCAACCCCACCCTAAGACTTCAAACCCTTTCTGCTTCACCAAATTCACAAGCTTTGTCCTCTGTGACTGCCATGCATATTGGAGTACCTCCAACTTACTTCCTTACTTACTTATCCCCATTGCACCGGAGGGCGCATAGGCCAGCAACAAAAGTCCCTCCAATTCAGTTTTTGGCCATCTTCTAAATGAGTATAGTAGAGAAAATGCTTCATCCTCTGGAGAGCAATCTGTTATTTTTGCCTATTAGGGACTGTTATAATGTACAGTATACGAAGGAAGGAAGCAAGGAAGGAAGGAAGGAAGGAAGGAAGGAATCATTAGATTTTGAGATATCTTGTGTGCCATTGAAAAGTATTCTGTTATGTTAGAGGATTACCTTCTGAGAAAATAACTCGTTAGATTACTTTTGCGTTACAGACGATTAAAACCACTGACAATGACATGCATAATATCCACTTAACAGTAAGTTTTGTAAATATAAAATCACGACTGCAGCCTACCGGAGTGGCCACCAGTGTTGAGGAGCTGTGCTGGGCTTCACCAAGGCATACTGTAGACTAATTTGTGCTGATGTTCTTACTCCTTTCACCAACAAATCCCAAAATAATGTGAATACTTCCACAGCCGTACAAAAGAATAACCTCTCTGTCTTCTCTCAATCTCTGCCATGTCGCACCAAGCAACCAACGGACCACCAGATTAGAGCCAAAGCTCTAATCTGGCCCCCACTGGTCGTGGGGATACAAATTTAATAAAAGAACAAGAAAAAAGAAACACTGCAGAGCAACAGGTGTTTGTACATTGTATTTTCTTGGAATTATTTTACCTTTTAGTTTGTGTCCTCATCCCATGTATTTCTTCAGAACAATTCAACAAAATTGCAAAGTACACACACACACACACACACACACACACACACACACACACACACACACACACACACACACACACACACACACACACACACACACACACACACACACACACACACACACACACACACACACACACAGTTCATATACTCACAGAGTTCATATACACACATTCACATACATGTGCATCTCTACCCTGTCATCTCTACCTCTTACCAGGCTGACATTTAAGGATAGGTGTTGTCCCTCAGAAGTGTGTCATTTCCAAATGTGGATCTGGCTGTGTCCTTGCTGACAAGACCTCTCATTGAGGTGTTAAGCCCAGTGTGCATTGCACTCATGTCATAGATGGATCATCCGCTCAAAGTGCAACGTACTGTACTAGATACACAATGTGTGTATGCGCTCGTGCGTGATTTTGTGTGTGCGTGCGTGCGCGCGCCTGTTTGAACCGAGGGCTGTCTCCTTTGAAGTCTGTTTACTGTGCTGAAGCCTTGCTGAGAACACTGGGATGGCAATCTGTGACACCGCTGACACCTGGCATGTAAACATCGACAATAACTTACTCATAAAACCTCCTGCCGGCTTGCCCTTTCTTACCTTCATAGGGCTTGGCTGTCAATACTCTGCCCCCGGTCACAACAACCCCCCCCCCCCCCCCCCTAACACCTCTCTCTCTCTCCCTTACACTCTTCTGACTTCCGCTCTGTCTCTCTCTGTTGCTCACTCTCTCTCTCTGTTGCTTGCTCTGTCTCTGTTGCTTACTCTCTCTCTCTCTCTCTCTCTCTCTCTCTCTCTCTCTCTCTCTCTCTCTCTCTCTCTCTCTGTTGCCATCTCCTGGGCTTTATCTCATCTTTATTTCCATTTAGGAGGTGTACTTAATGTACAAAGGCCAGTACACATTTTACCTACTGCCACAGTTTCACATTACCATCTCCAAGCACAGTGCTGGATGTACGGTTTGTATAGAAAAGTACATTACAGTTTGATAATGCATAGTTATTTAAAGTTCATTTTAGTGTGTATAAACGACAAAGTACTCACCATAGAGCTGGGAAGGCAAGCCTAGAGTACAGAAATATAGTAGCAATCTTATTGTCGCCTATAGCAGGTTTCCACTTGAACCCTAGCGTCTCTATTCTGGGGCGAACATAAACTTTCTACACGTTCACAATGGAATGCCCATTTCCATCTATTCCCTACCTACCTACAAAAGAGGCCTAATACGTAAATTGAATACCCTAGGCCTAGATGATAGGCACCCATAATATTGTCATGTATGGACTTTCTAAATCTCTTTTCTGTATGATTTTCACATGGCTATATAGTAGTATCATGTCTTTGCTTTGTTTTGTTTTAGTCTCTTCTGCCCAGTTTGTGCTTTTATACTTATTGTTTGTCCTATTTTTCTTTATTTTATGTTTTTATAGATATGTACATTTTTGTTTGTTTTAGTTTTTTTCTGTATCAAATGCGTCAGAACACGACACAAGGATCTGTGAGCTTGTAGGTCAGCAATTTTCGGCAAAGACATTTGTTGTAGAGGGAAATACTAGTGAGCATTAAGCTCTGCAGGAATCTATGACTCTGGGTATACAGGGTTTAAGTGGTTAATGATAGTGGTACTTGTTTGTCTTTTAAGAGAGTTTGTCGTGAATACTGACTCTTTTCCACTTTTGGTTTAACTTCAAACATCATATGCTTCACTTTCTGAGCCTAATGTTGTGCAAGACCACACACATTCGCTAATGCACAGCAATATCCTGAGTGTCATTTTAACTGAACGTGTAAAAATGCACCCCTCACAGGTCCATTTTTCCTTACTAAACTAAAGTAAAACTCGGGATATTACGGTGTGCTGCTGCTACTGTACATGCACACACTCAGGCGTCTTGCAAGGAAAACAATGTACTTTTTTTAACACGATTTAACGGCAGAACAAGCCTGGCTCATTAGCATACAATCCTGCTAACTGGCGCCTTTGTTTTGACAGATAGCTTTCATAAGTCACCGGTAAAAACCTTCAGCGGACATTTGGGATTTTACTGTCACACAAGCTCCATCTGCTCAGTTTGGTGAGGTTTTATGCTGTGCTATCATTCACCTACAACATGCAATAAACACTATCTCTCTCATCCACACGCTCTTGTCTCTCTCTCTCTCTCTCTCTCTCTCTCTTTCTTCTCTCTCTTACTTCTCTCACTCTCTCTCTCTCTCTTACTCTCTTTGTCTCTCTCTCTCTCTTACTCTCTTTGTCTCTCTCTCTCTCTCTCTCTCTCTCTCTCTCTCTCTCTCTCTCTCTCTATATATATATATATATATATATATATATATATATATATATATATATATATATATATATAATCAGACATAGAAGAAAACATGGTGGGGGTTATGGCTGAATGACTTACTCCATTCTAATTTGTAAAGCTCAAGCCCAGATTTTTCTTTCTTTCTTTCTTTTTCCTTGTTCGTTTTGCATACAAACTTTTACTAGTGCATCAGTGCCATTATTCTCTCCCATTAAGGAGAGAAAAATACATATATTGTAAGTTCTTCCAGGTTCATTTGTGAGAGAGTCTGTTGCCGTAGTCCATTGCCGTAATGGAGAATATTAGCCAGTGGAAACCCAACAGCAACACATGTAACATAACATCCGTTTCTAACATGCATGCTATGAATACGTGACATAATGCATGTTAGGTTCTGCCCCATCATTCTGCTGAAAGTACCGCAGCCATAACCTTGCATACAGGCAGCAGGGTGATTTATGAACCCCGCCCACGACAGACATTAGGGACGAGATACAATTGTTTCCCTAAAATCAAAACAAATGGGTCACAAGGGCTTCTCATATCGTCAAATGTTTCGCAGCAGAAAGCCAGCCCTGCAATATTGACTGTATAATTGAATCGTGTGAAAGCAGAGTTGATTTAAAACAATAGATTTGAGGGATGAGGAAACTGTCAATTCGCGACTCTCGCGAGACTGACGCTAGGAGTAATGCTGACTGCCTGAGTATGCTGATATCCACACTTTCCCCTCCTCTAACAAGTAAACAAGTAAAAATAGAATGAAATTAACCAACTACTTGAAGTAATTTAGTTTGTCTTGGTTAAGCCAATTAACAATTACAGTCGTTAAAAGTTGGTGTCAAATAAAAGGTCTCCACCAAACACGTGTTTCGCACCACCACTCTGTCTAAACTAGCGCAGACAGGTGCATCTAAACTAGGTGAAAGAGGCATGGATCCTTCTGTTCCTGTACATGCAGAGTTTGAGGTCAATAGGTCGGACAGTGCTCGAGTTATGCCTGGGACAGACAGACAGACAGACAGACAGACAGATTCCGTGAATGTCATATTAACCTGGAAAATGTCATTTTTGGAAGAGTCTTAGCTCATTTACAAACGGATCAAGCTGATTTATCAAATGCATATTAGTATTTGACTGTTCAATAGATAAGAGGAAAGCGTGAATAAGTTAATATGTGTATCTTGTGCAAAATGTGCAAATCACCCCATTAATAGAGAGAAAATACTAAATCAACTAAATAAATTAAAATGCTCAACTGTTTTAATAGAAGAAACCCATTTATCGGAGGAGGGGAATGAAAAATTAAAAAGGGATTGGGTACATCAAGTGTTTATGCATCCTCTGGTAAGACAAGAGGAGTTAATAAATCAGTGCCATTTGTTCTTGAGAACATCATTACGGATGCAGAAGGAAAATATGTTTTGATATTGGGCACTACAGGATGCACTGCTAAGACTATTGTAAACATCTAGCCCCCTAATCAAGATAATGTACATGCCGAGTTTGAGGTCAATCGGTCGGACAGTGCTTGAGTTATGCCTGGGACAGACAGACAGACAGACAGACAGACAGACAGACAGACAGACAGACAGACAGACAGACAGATTCCGTGAATGTCATATTAACCTGGAAAATGTCATTTTTGGAAGAGTCTTAGCTCATTTACAAACGGATCAAGCTGATTTATCAAATGCATATTAGTATTTGACTGTTCAATAGATAAGAGGAAAGCGTGAATAAGTTAATATGTGTATCTTGTGCAAAATGTGCAAAGCACCCCATTAATAGAGAGAAAATACTAAATCAACTAAATAAATTAAAATGCTCAACTGTTTTAATAGAAGAAACCCATTTATCGGAGGAGGGGAATGAAAAATTAAAAAGGGATTGGGTACATCAAGTGTTTATGCATCCTCTGGTAAGACAAGAGGAGTTAATAAATCAGTGCCATTTGTTCTTGAGAACATCATTACGGATGCAGAAGGAAAATATGTTTTGATATTGGGCACTACAGGATGCACTGCTAAGACTATTGTAAACATCTAGCCCCCTAATCAAGATAATATCAAGGTTTTTTTTGTTTTGTTTTTACCATAGCAAATGTAATATTCAGTATGGGGAAAGGGATGATGATAATCGGTGCCTTTAATGTTGTTCAAAATAGACAAATGGACAGGCTCTCCTCATATTCAAGGAAATATATGTAAAAAAGCGACCATGCACCCATTATACAGATACATATAGATTTTGTAAGACAAACATTTTTTCCAATACAGGACATGAAATACAACAATTTTATCTGATGAGTTGAACTGATGAAAACATTGAGGACTGTTCTGATAAATGTCAATAATTAAACAACACCATACATTTCATGAGAAAGATGCAAAGCAGTTATACACGGGAATACCATAGAATTATCATCTACAGACACTGACTGGAGAAAAAAAAACTGTGAAAAGAAAAATATATATATTTTGGAGAAAGAACACAAAATGAAACTTGACTGCCTGGTCATAGACATAGACTAACAAATACCCCAAATTGCATGGAGTTTGCCTAGAAGGTCAAAACAGCTATTTTGGGCTCCAGCCATAATGGAAAATCTTCAGGATGATGTCGGAGAGGTTGTTGTGGCCACCAAGGAGACCTCTCACCCAATATACAGTATATTATGGGCCTGCATGTCCAAATCTGCAGGGAGGATGATTGCTGCCACAGAGCTATAGGTGAAATGTGTTATGGGGCCATTGTATGACTATGTGAGCCTTCGAGAGGAATGCCCACTGTTGAAAGGTATAGAAACTAGGGTCTGTCCTTTGTGGAGTTGAGAGAGACTGAGAAAGGAGTTTGCTGTAAGTTTTCTGTCTCCTGATTTAAAACCCATATACTTGATCGGGGTGTCGCAGGAATCTATTACTTGGAGTGAAGATGTTTTCCCTCTATACCAAATGCTTTGCCGAAAATAGCCGATCTACAAGTTCACAACACATTACATCGCGACACATTGTGAGCTTGTAGTTCTGCTATTTTTGCTTAATGATCGGCCCCAAAATAGGGATGCTAGAGTTCATGTGGTTTAACAAAAATCAACAAATAATAATTCTATATTCTAAATTCAGATTAGTACCTCATTTTCTTTCAGTGTAATTTAAAACAGGACAATGTTAAAAAGGAAATGGAACCAATCTTGGATACAAAATTAATCATTCATCCACAGTTATTAATCTCATGAATCCCTTTAGGAAATCAAATGGTGGAAATCAAATGTATTTATTAACCACTTAAACCCTGTACTTCATTGACCTGTGTCCCCCAGAGGTGTATATTTGGCATCCTCCTTTTTTCCCTCTAGCTCCAGACAGTGTGCAGGTCATTATCAGAGATCCCCTTCTCATATGCACTTTTTGTCCTACGCACCACACCTATCACCAACCTTTGAGGTGTGCATCGACCTTCTTCTAAAAATGTTCCATCTACACCAAATCTCCTCACTGAAAATAGATTCTCCACTGACAACGAGTCATAATGTGTTACGTGACCCGTTGGTGAGCTTGTAGATCTGCTATTTTCACCAAATGTCTGTAATAACAAACAAGAAAACAATTACACATATGGTCGCATCCACAATCCCCAAATCTAAAACAATTAATTATGGATGTTATAATTGTAATTTATTTTAATGGGGCTTCTTGACCTGCTTGGGTTCAGCAGTGATGGGAAAACATATGTGTGGGGAAACTGTTACATTGCAATTATATAATCCATAATTAGGGTTAGAGTTAGTTACATTGTAAACTTTTTTCAATATTTAAATATACAGTATGATAATTTCCCAGTACAACATATGTAGCTTTATGAGTCCTTTATCTATGCATACACCATATTGCGTCTGGCCAGAACGTTTTTAATTACATACTTTTGAAAAAATGTTGGAATTGTTTTTAATTGATGAAAAGTTGTAATGTCTTTGTTTAAACTTTTTGAACTTTTCAGTCCTTGTCCCTTTTATGCCCATATATGAAGATTCCTGATGTCATCAGTATATGCCCATATATGGGCATGCTGATATGCCCATATATGGAGATCTCAGTATCTGTTAGTCCTTGTCCCTTTTATGCCCATGCTGTGCAATTTAGGTACACAAAAATATATACATCGAGAAAATAGGCATATTTCAGGCATAGTTACGAATGATGATTAAGCATGATTAATTCATTATTAACACATTGAATGCCAAAAACGGTCCGGACCGTTTTTGAGGGTCCAAACGAGAAGTGCCGAAAACGGTCCGGACCGTTTTTGACCCAATTCTATTTTTATACATGTGGGCCACGTGGGGCGCTAAAACGAAACTTTGACATCACCCAAAGAGTTTCTGAGAAGAAGAGGCTGGATCTGGCTCCATGTCAAAAATCCTTCCGGTCGGCGTTTTCAATGTTATCTCCTTGACTAAAAGCTTAATATCTCCATTTCTTTTTAATGTGGTGGAAACGAGCCGTTTCCGATCGGCGATCACGCTGCAATGGAGGATCGCGTTGGAAATATTATTGTTCCAGGCGTTAGTCGGGACCCTCCGCCGTCTCGCACGCACGCTTTGTTTACATGCACTTCCGCGTCTGGGCTTACACAGCACGAAACGTATAACGCAAGTGGATGGAAGAAATGCAGGCACTCAACGTATAATATTTTAATAAACCTCTGGCACCCAATGTGTTAATCTATGATTAATCTGATTATAATTTGTAATCATTTTGTCATTCTAAAAAATGATATTTTTGATTTCAATAGCCTTCATTGAAATATTTTCCTAGCCAACGATTTCTTTCCTGGATGTAAAAATGATGGATGGTGATGGCAGCAAGACATTTGCGTTTTTGAAAGCAAGTGTCTGTCTGTTTTTCTCAGGGCTTTGAAAAGTTCAAAGGACAATTTAAAGAAGAAGAAATATGAGGTAGAAAGTCTACAAAATTACAGAGGTGGCCAATGGAGGTAACATTTTATTTCTTAAAGCAATTTTCTAAACAAGCTTACAAAGTGCTCCTCTTATATGCTTTCCCTCTCAGCTTCCCTACCATCTCAATAAAAAGCAAATAAACTACAAAGGGACTGACCACTCTCTCTCTTTAAAAACACAGCATGTGTTCTCCATTGTGCCTAGGGTGCCAGAACAGCCTGGAGGCACAAAAGCTGCAAAAAGAGGGGGGGGGCGAATAAAAACGATTTGTTAACAATATAATGCACTTATCAAAGTTTTTCTCTAGGGAAGGAAAAGTTTTTAAAAGACTTGGGATTTCGAGCTATATAAAATGGCAACTGAACTGTCAAAATTGGCTAAGCATTGGAATTTGGTTGACAAAAAGGCAAAATGTTACTTTCCCTAATTAGTTTTATAATGCAGTAACTCAATTACTTTTTGAAAACAGGATTTTAACTTTTTAAGTAACTTGCCCTACACTGCTTGTGAGAAAAGCGGAGAGGAGAGGGCTCCATCTCAAGGGTGCCTAACTTTGATCCCAGGCTTAAGTTAGGGGTATGTGGTATCATCTACATTATTTTGTGACTCATGGGTTGTGTAACTTTTTGATTATGACTTTTTTGATTAACATGACCATTAATTCTGACTAATTTACTGTTGAGGGTCAACAAATAATAATTGTCCATGAACAAAGTTCTTCTATTATTGTCAGTAATAAATGAGAGCTAGCTACTTCACGTCAATCTATAGCACAAGATAGTTATATTCCTAATATTCCCATATTTTGTATGTGACATATCAACCCATATGAAAAGATCTGTAAATAGTGATTTATAAAGCAGGCCCTACACGCCTATAAGTCTATAAGTGTACATAAACAATTGTATTAACATAAATGTATTTAAAGTGATCAGAAATGCACATTGTTTGAAGTGTAGCTGTGGCAGGATTGTCATTTTGAATGGGCACGTCGGGTACCAACCAATCCCCCCCCCCTAATTTCATCACATACTGCAGTAGGCTGTGATCGTAAAAACAAACATGTACTAGTCTTCCACATCTATGCTTATCATAGCGTAGAGATGAAGTTTAGCCAACATTTTGCTTTTAATCTAGCCTGTTCTCTTTCCGCCATGTGTCAATGCAGCCTCAGTAAATATCTTTCCAGATTTCACAGGAAAAACGGCAATCAGGTCTATCAAAACAAGATATAAAAACATGCACGGACACACGGACACACGCACGCACGCACACACACACACGCACACACACACACACACACACACACACACACACACACACACACACACACACACACACACACACACACACACACACACACACACACACACACACACACACACACACACACACACAAAAGGAAGTGACATTTTCTCTGTTGAGCTCTTTGAACGTGCAATGGAGCACATGGTTGTGCGTTTGTGGATGGATCCTGCAACATGACAGACTATGGAGCTCAGTCAAACTATAGTCTAACGCTGTTTAAGACAACTTTAGTAAGCGATCCCAAATAAGCAACTACACTTTGGAAACAACACAACTCGGCGCAACCCGCGACTACAGTACCAATATTTACAAGCGACTTTACAGAAAAACAAGCCCAAAGACTTGGCAACTGCAGCCATGCAGACTTTCTGTAGCTACTAGTGTATGGTGGTTGATGTTTTTTTTTAAATCATTATTTTATGCTCTTTGTGCAAAGAAAATTCCCATATGGGCAATAAAGGTTTCATTCGTGGCATATGGCAATCACAAATGTCAAATGATGAAGGAATCTCCAAATATGCAGAAATATGCCTCTGTATGGAATAATCATGAGAATTGTGTGGGAAAGAAGTGCTGCGGAAAATTGGTTAAAAAACAAACAAAAAGGGAGTGTAAACTTTGGGAGATCTTCAGAAGGATCATTTAATGAGATGTGTGCTCAGTATAATTTGAATTTCTTCTGAGTTTAACTGAAGATTAAATGCTGACTGGCAAAACAAATGGAATTTGCGTTTTCTAAACATATGTCACACTCTCAAGTATTTGGAAGCTGAAGAGTTGAGATAATAAAAAAAAACACCTCACTCAGAACTAAGCCTGCAAGCCCCACTCATGAAAGATTTTCAAGTATATCATTTCTATACACCACCACCATCAATCTCAGGTTTTTCCACTAACCCTCACATTTGTCATATCATCTCTGTTCCATTATAAGTCATATTTAGTCTGACTACATCAATTTCCTCCACCTGAACAACCGAAATTACTTCTTTCAACAATTTCATCAACTAGATTATATTGTGGGAAACGTGTACCCAATTGTGCCATGGAATAGTTGCAACGGTGCAACCCTTTTCACCAGTTATCAATCACTGAACTTGTGGCTGCCTTGGTGAGTGCTCTCAGATGTTTTTGATAACCTGTCATTATTTGGCAGAAATAGTCACACTTTGGTACATTTGTTCAGATCACAGTCGTTTCAGCTTGCCCATCGGCATTAGAGAGCAATACATCAGTCACAAATTGACCATTGTGTGCAGCAGGAACACAGGGTTCCTAACCGTCCGCAGATGTGTTTTGTCCCCCTATACAACACAACCTTCTTCTCAAAGAAGTGTCCCACACTTATGACATTTCTATTGGTACCTTTCTCTGTTATTGTACTGAATGCACTTTATAATTTGTGCTTTATTATTTCCTGGCACTCAGTAATACCTGATCCAAATAGAGTTTACTCTGAACTACTTTAACTGGCATTTCTTATAACCAAGAAATTGCTGTATGTGTATGGTGATGCTACAATGAATATTGGATGTGTGTATGTCCACTACCAAGAATTCAGATTTGGTCCTCAACTTAAATAGAAAAAGTATGTTCAGCACACATCTGTTTAAATATATCTTAATCCAGTGGTTCTAAATGTTTTGTGCTCAAGGCGCCCCTATACAGAGTTTTGGGTAAGACTGTATATTAAGGTCGGGTCTATAATGCATTATATGCACATTTATAATGCATTATAATACGCTTACAGTATAAGGCATTATAACACTGTTATAAATTCATTTTGTGATTTCACTCTTTAAAATGTGTCTTTGGACTTAAATCCTGGATGGCTTGAGAGAATAATATCCATTTTGGTTAGAACTGATTGAAATTGACTTTGTACTTGATGTTTAAACTCATATAAAATACATTTTGTAAGTGATATTGGTGAATTCCAAATATTACCAAGTATTCCAATGCACCCCTGGACTGAGAAACCCCTTCTACGGTTGAACATTCATCAGATATCGGAGGGGAGCGCCCTATTGGGGACATTTGTGGACAGATTCAACACCTTTCAAGATTGTAACAAAAAGGGAATAAAAGAGATGGCAGAATCTCATTAGAGGCTTGATACCAAACAAAGAATATGCTGATGTATGAAACCACATTTCACTTGGATCATGATGAATGAGATTTTAGTTTTGTGTGTGTGTGCGTGTGTGTGCACACGGGTGCGTGTGTGTGTGTGTGTGTGTGTGTGTGTGTGTGTGTGTGTGTGTGTGTATACATGTATGTGTGCACATGTGTGTTATTGTGTTCGCCTTCAGCTCTTTTTTCCTATTGCCTTAAAGATACTAATAACTTATAATTATAATTATGCTGGAAAAATTGCATATGGATTTGCTATTATTTCTTTAACAGTTTTTTTGTCTCCTCACACACACTCATGGACGCGTACGCACGCACATGCACGTGCGCACACACACACACAGAAAGAAAAGGACAAATTAATATCTGACTCATAAAATTTGAACTTGTCTAGGCAAAGTACCATATTCCACTGCACAGTAAAAAAAGAACTCAGTCTTTGAACGGCTTGTGAGATGCTAAAACATGGTAATATCTGCGTTCTAGGCAAAAACTTTTCATTAAACCTCAGCCTTCACTGTGTTTCTCTGGCATTTGCCTCTGGCATCAACAGCACAAGACCGCACGGGCTGATCTCCAGGATAATTTGTTGGGTTCCCTCCACGGGATTATTGATCCCACTATGATGAAAGAGACTGCCATACAATGTTGGTCCAATTATAGTTTCAAGGCCCGCACAAAGTGATTTCATTTGTTTTTGATCATTGTGTCAAGTACACTATTGGCTATTTGCCATCCATCAACAGTCATGAGATAAAAACTAACTGAGATCTTATTAAGCTGTAGCCCAGCCCCTGCACATTACTGTAGTCAGGTTTTATTTTTGAAAGGAATTTAAATGAGCTATATTCAAAGAACATGAATAGGATGTTTATCCTCATGACACAGCCCTTATGACGTTTTTTCCCCCCGTTTTGTTTCCATCTTCCCGCATGCATCTATGATACATGTGCACATCTGTAATCTTAAATAGAGATTCATGTGCAAATGAAAAGTAATGCCCAATTAGCCTGCCAGTTTATTGTGTTCATCACCTCAATAGCCAGATGGTAATAAATGCAGATTTGCCTATCTAACTGCATTAATTAGACCGTAATTGACAGTGTCCTGGGGTTAATGTGTTGTACAGAGAGAGGTGTGGTATAGGGAATGGGACTGTGGCGAAAAAAATAGGAGATCTACAAGTTCACATTGCGTTGCGTTGTGAGCTTGTAGATCTGCTATTTGCGGAGCTCGACACCGTCATAAACGACACTGACCAAGTCCCCAGTTGTTTGCGGCACGTGAGACACCTGGGATAAAGACGTGGAGCAGTATTTATCCCTGATGAAGTCCTTGTACATCCTGGCAAACTCACTGACACTGACATCAGCCACACTCGACACGAAACGATCCGGTGTATGTGTTCAATTTAGCGCGCGACGACAGCATTGATTTACTTTCCTGAACGCATGTTTTTTCTGTGGCAAATAGATCGTTCAGCTGTTTAGTGCGTCGTTCGGCATGCGATTGTATTTGCAGTTTGTGTGTGGGAGAGGGGGTGTCAACAAAGACAGAGAGAGACGATGATGGTGTTACAGAGAGAGAGAGAGAGAGAACAGAGATAAGCCTGCATTTTAGTGATCTATGGTAGTTTATGTATTTGCACAGCCCACCAATCTCTCAGAAAACATGAATTTCACCGTCAGATAGACAAAGTGAGGCAACGTCTTTCCAGTTCAATTTTCCCCTGAAAGCTTTGCACAGAACACACGTGATGACATTAAAAAGAAGAACAATAAAATATCCCCAAATCTCGGTTCAGGTGTGATTTTTAACCAACCAATATTATTATTTCTTCTTCTTTCATCTAATTCCCATCAGGGTCACCGCAACAGATCATCTGTTTCCTTCTGATTCTGTGTAGTGATTTTTAAAGGTTTAATGACATTCACTTTTACACCACATTCAAAGTCTTTGTCCTGGTCCTTCAAAAGTGTACAAAAAGTTTTAAGTGAAAATTCCATTCCAGTGATCCATGGCAGGTGTTTTTCTCTCACATTTCTAAAGCCTTTTCAACTGCAATGAAAAAATAAATCTTTGCCTGCGGGTGTCGCTGGTGAGGGATTTTGCCTGTCAATCATCGCCTCTGCTCCGCCCCCCCCAAAGGAAAGAATAGGGGAGGGGAGGGGCGAGGAGGAGAGTGGGCGGGATTAATCGACTGTGACCTCACTGTCGAAGGGCCAAGCTCAGATTACTTTTCAGCCTAATTATTCAGAAAACCCCAGACCACAGAAAATCCACTGAATGTTCTAAGTTCAGGTTTTTTGGGTGTAATTGAGGTCATAAAACCCCAAATAAAACATTGAAAAAAAAAAAAAGTGAAAATGAATGTCATGATACCTTTAACCAACCAATAATAATAATAATAATAATAATAATAATAATAATAATACAGTTTTGGTTTTAATTTTTTTCTTTAGCCTTATTTTTGGCCATGTTGGCTTGATGTTAGATTCTTCTTGGCAAGTGGAGTGAATGGAAATCTTGCTTGCTGTCAGCCAGTCACCTGTATTATTGAATTATTCGTGACACTTCTCAGACAGCCTGAGTGCAATTCCTGGGGTCTGGGGTTTCCACACCAATTTACCACACAACGGAACTCGCACAGCAGTGGCCTGAACAATAGAATAGAGGACATGTCACTGAGAGGTTGCTGGTGTGAATCCCCTCCCCAGACTAACTGGGAAATGACTGATTAGGGGGAAGCGAACCAGTGATGCTCTCCCTTTCCTGCACCGGCTACAGTTGAACTGTCCTTTTGCAAACCACTGAACCTTAAACTGCTCCAGCAGAGCTGCTCAGCAGCATGCAGTACAACACATCGGTGGTACTGGCAGCGTCTCAGTGGGATGCCCTCCCTGTCCAAGACCTCACCCAGAAAACAGACATGAAAGAGCGCATATTTGTGGTAAATACTTGCCTGGTTGAATAAAACAATGACTTACTCCAGCCGTAATTGCACTTAATGCTTTCCAAGCCATATGGAGCCAGAGATGTACAATTTAACAATTTGACTTGAAGTAAATGTGCGACACATGATAGAGAGAGAGAGAGAGAGAGAGAGAGAGAGAGAGAGAGAGAGAGAGAGAGAGAGAGGCAGAGGGAGGTTGTTAGAGAGAGAGAAGGATAGACCGAGGAGAGAAAAGGAGTAAATGTATTCAGACACATTCGAAGGGGCCCATATCCCAAGTTCCAAGTCATCCAAGTTCAAACTGCATTCACACCACACGTTCAGACATCTACCATTATTAGTATTGCTATTACTAACCCCTTTTTTAATTGGCCTGTATCATTCCTGGAATATGTGTTGATGATGTGACTGATAAATCTAGCCTGAGGGTAATGAGAGAAGAGGGTTGAACAGGGATGGATGGCATCGCTCTCATTAGCACATTGGATTTTATATTAATTCAGCCTTGCTTCTGTAAAGTGCGAAACAGGGAGCCAGCCATCGCATCCTGAAAGGGTATACGGACAACAGGTTCACCATAATGGCACCACCAGTCTTCACCATGGGTTCACTGGCAAACTAAAATTCAATTAAGTCAGGTAGGGGAAAACACAGGCCACTGAATTCTCTGTTTTGCTTCAGAACGAAGTCTAGACGGTTTTGAGTGATTTATCCTGTGGTAAATATGTGAAAGCAAACGGTTAATTAGTTGTGATATTGCCTTGTTGTCTTGACACAACTGCCCCTTGCATTTTATTACATTTTTAACCTTTTTAAATTTAATATTTGTTTTTATTATTAAAATGCTATAAAATCACTCACTGGATGTAGCAATTAAAGCTTCCACTACAGCAGTATCGCAGGCAGAAATATTCATTTGTGTCGTTTGACTTGACATCAGGCTGAAAATAAGTTGAAGTGTGAAACTGTGAAGCAACAGTTAACGTTAATAAGGAAAGCTCCAATTGCCCTTTAAACTCTCTAAATATTTCCCCTGTCCAATTAAGTAGATTACATAAAGTGTGTGTGTGTGTGTGTGTGTGTGTGTGTGTGTGTGTGTGTGTGTGTGTGTGTGTGTGTGTGTGTGTGTGTGTGTGTGTGTGTGTGTGTGTGTGTGTGTGTGTGTGTGTGTGTGTGTGTGTGTGTGTGTGTGTGTGTGTGTTCATTATTGTTCCAAAGAGGAAGAGAATCTGTTAGTGAGGATGGGTAAGACCCGGTTTTTGAAAAATGTGGACACGGCTCACAAAAGCGCCAATTTTTTTCTACATGCTCTCCATCACCATAGGTTTCATTTTGGAAGGGTAGCCACGTCATCAAGATGGCAGAAGGCGGCCATCTTGGATTGCAAAGATGGCCACCATGTAATATCTATAAGTGCCAATATCTCGGCTTCCAAGCCACTTAGAATGTCAATCTTGGTGTCTAAATATACATTTTCTGGGACAAGGAATGCAATAAAACTATAGGGAATATCAATAAGTGACTAATTCTGCCAATATTAGATAATTTGGTTGATTCTGGCCATATATGAACACAATTGTATTAAAATGTATGTGTCGGCTAGATTATGCACAGCATATTGGTATGAGTTAGTATGTTTTAGAAAAAGGAAATAAACAACACCACCATGAAGAAGGAATGGCTACACAAAAGACGTTCAAAGAGCAAACACTAGCACTTGTGCACACCATCAGTGGGATGGGCAATCCGTTCCTAGATGATCGCCACAAGCTTCTAATGTTGGACACACGAAATGTGATTGACGAGTCAGTGGTTAACACAGTCCGCACTGTGGAATCAGTGGGCAGAGAACAGTACGACAAGTACCATAAGACAGTGATCATGGACCGCACACACTCCATTCATGAGCCCATCAAAAAGAACTCACTGCCTCTCTTCAGATGCCCAACACTCAAGATCAAGACCAAGCAGGCAGGGCAGATCTCAATGTTGAAGGATGATGTGGCACTCTTCTCCCGGTTATATATAGCCACGCAACACAGAGAGGGGAACATGAGCACCTTCTTTAAACATGAAAACCATCCATACCCTCCCTCTCTATCTGACAGAGGGAAACTACGGCTGGGAAAGAAGTCAGATCTGCTAAATATTCTGACACAGAAGACACAAGAAGAACCTCCAGCTACGTTTGATGTCAAAGTACTCGATGGAGCTGCTGTGGTGCACTTCCTGTCCACTACCAACATTACCACATTTGACGAATATGCCAGTTGTGTCTTTGTTCCCCACATCATGAAACCCCTGAAGATCTCCAAAAGAGTTGATGTGGTCTGGGATACTTACATCACCAGCAACATAAAAGAGTCAACAAGGGAGAAGCGAGGCAAAGGGATACGACGGAAGGTGCCGGGGAATTGGTCAGATTTCCTGTGTGATCCTATAAACAAGCAGGAACTCTTTGCCTTTCTCTCTGGGAAGATTGCGTCCACTGCCTGGCCAGAGGGCAAGCTGGTCTTCATCACATAAGGCATCACAGTGGTCGGCACAGACACCAGCCACTCGATGCTGCCATGTAACCATGAAGAGGCCAACACCAGGATAGTGATTCACCTGCTTGATGCCCTGGAACATGGCTGTTCTACCTGCTTGATACGCACTGTGGATACGGATGTTGTCGTTATCCTCATCGGCAAGTTCCATGCCCTGCTCGCCAAGTATCCAGCTGCAGACATCTGGGTTGCTTTTGGCACTGGCAAGAATATAACATATAAACGATCTGCCATGCTCTGGGCAAAGACAAGTCCACAGCACTTCCCGTCTTCCACTGTTACACAACCTGTGACACAACATCAGCATTCTGCGGGAAAGGGAAGAAGTCAGCATGGGTGGCTTGGAATTCCTACCCTGAGGTCACCCAGGCCTTCAACTACATGGCAGAAAATCCATACACTTCTGTGACGATAGATGCCCAACACTTTCAGCTTCTTGAGCGTTTCACAGTCATCATGTATGATAAGACAAGTGATATGGAATCTGTCAATGAAGCACGACGAGAGTTGTTCTGCCAGAAGAACAAAACGATGGAACACATTCCACCAACGCAAGATTCACTGCTGCAGCACGTGAAGCGAGTTGCCTACCAGTCTGGGATCTGGGCCTCGTCTGAACTGGCCCAGCAGCCGACACCTAGTCCAGAAGGATGGGGATGGACATTGGATGACAACAACCAGGTCTGGCTTCCTGTGTGGAGCATTCTACCGATGGCGTCAAAAGCCTGCAATGAACTGGTCAAGTGCGGTTGTAAAAGAGGTTGTGGTGCAAGGTGCTCATGCAAGAAGGCACACTGGAATTGCACAGATCTTTGCAGTTGTCAATGTGACAAATAATTTGAATGTTGTTATCCTTGAAAGTGAAGCTAATAATCTTCAATTCTCTTCACGCTCCATTTTTCAATGTGTCTGAAAATGATGTACATACATTGGCAGAATCAACCAAATTATCTAATCTTGGCAGAATTAGTCACTTATTGATATTCCCTATAGTTTTATTGCATTCCTTGTCCCAGAAAATGTATATTTTGACACCAAGATTGACCTTCTAAGTGGCTTGGAAGCCGAGATATTGGCAATTATAGATATTACATGGTGGCCATCTTTGCAATCCAAGATGGCCGCCTTCTGCCATCTTGATGACGTGGCTACCCTTCCAAAATGAAACCTATGGTGATGGAGAGCATGTAGAAAAAATTTGGCGCTTTTGTGAGCCGTGTCCACATTTTTTTGTTAACAGCCCTCACTATGTACTTTGATTGCAGAGAGAATAAAGCAAGCAGACGTAGGTAATTAAAAAAGTTAAAAAGTCAGGCACAACCAAGAAAATAGACATTCACCAAGTGTAGATCTGCTATTTTTGAAAAATCTTGAAAATGTGTGCACATTTTTGAACATATATATTTTTAAAGCAAAAACATTTGTAACTCAAATCTTTGCTTCTGGAGGTCCCTGGAACAACATATTTGACAAATGTTCGCTTTAAAGAATATATATTCAAAGATTTGCACAAATGTTCAAAAAAAAAAAAAAAAAAGATCTACAAGCTTGGTTCTGTGCTCCGAGCTTGTAGATCTGCTATTTTTGAATAGCCAAAGTATGAATAGCCAAAGTATACTATAAAATAATGGTTTGGCTTAAATCTAAAATGATACAGATGTGTTCCCGGATTGAATGGGTTAAAGACCAGACCCATTGAAAGAGGATGCACTCTTGTCTCCTACCTGAAGTTGAGCCAAACCAGACTAGCAAAGTGAGCTAGGACTAGGGGGGTCCCAAGGGTGAGGTCTAGTAGTAGTCCTCACCCAAGACGGAAATAGCAGGACGCACCATCTCCGGTTTACTTCCCGTATCTGTGTGAAGTGGGCGGATGCCTTTTTAGGAGACAGGAAGCAGGTTGGAGTCTATTCATTTCAATTGGAGAGTGAACGTGAACACAGCTTCTGAACCATTGTTTAGCTACATGGTCACTGTCTGAACTAAATATTGGACCAGATCGTCACAAGCCTCATAATATTCTTAACATTTTGAAACTAAAATGGCTTTTTTCAGAGAGACAAATCAGGAGAAAATCTACTTTATTATCGACATTTCTCTGTCCCAGCAACACGCTCTCGCAGGATCTAGCACCAGTCAACATAGGACGTTCGCGAGATTTGCCGTCAGACGCCGGTGCCCACTTAGGAGACCATTTGTAGGATTTTTGTACCATGTCGCCTCTAGTGGCTCCAATTGGGATGTTGTATCTTCATAAGTTAACCATCTTTCTCCTCACCCCCAGTCCTCACCCTTGGACTTCGTCAAAGCTGACGACGACCTAGGAAGGGTCGAAACATTGTACTCCTTTAATAAAGCCATTGTGCGCTTTGAAGACTGTGTGTGGATTCTCTTCTTCTTTACATAAATTTGTCTTTGTTATCCAGCGCCGGTCGAATTTATTTTTGGATGTGCGTGCACCTCATGAACCTCTTCCTTTTTGTTCCAACAAATAACTACATAATAGCTTGGGTGGGTTGCTATACTGCTTTTCAGTGATCTTAGACTTTTAAATATAAAAAAGAGCATTTTGGCTGCCGAGGACAAAATGGACAGATATCTGGTATACAGCAAAGAATATCTCTACTGCTCGCTTTTGTGGAGCATGAGGTTCACGAGAAATGTTTTAACCTCAGTCAAACGATTCCAATGCACCTTTGATCACGTCTGACGTCCTGTGTTCCAGTGTTCACATAGAGAAAGAGAGAAGAGTGGGAAAGACTTCATGAATGCAGAAATCTCTTACATCACGAGAGAGAGAGAGAGAGAGAGAGAGAGAGAGGGAGAGGGAGAGGGAGAGGGGGAGAGAGAGAGAGACTGTAATTACAGTACATTGACAGTAATAGTGCACTACAATAGTAACGTCTCTGGTTCAATAGACCTTATTCACGGCAGCTACATTGACATGAAATACTAATATAAACAAACATAGGTGATGAGAATGATACTAATTGGTGGTGGTGTTGGTGATTTTACTTCTGCTTTGTCACACACACACACACACACACACACACACACACACACACACACACACACACACACACACACACACACACACACACACACACACACACACACACACACACACACACACAGGCGACGATGAGCTACTGTAATAGCAGCGCCAGTTTGTGGCCAAAGAGGAAAGCTCCGTAATTCACAGCGGTGCAAATGAAGCAGCCAGCTGTCACCTATCAGGGTGGCCTCAACCAGCGCATAAGTGGCCGTGTCCAACTGTCTGCTGTCATCAGCGCGGTCCGGCTCTCCTTTCACTTCACATTACAGCAGGTGGAGGCGGGACACATTAGGTGGAAGCAAAAAATAATAGCCCTGCTTAGATATGATTAGGAGTAATCTAGGGCACGGATTAAAATTTAATCTCCTGCAAACAGTGTTCGTACGACACGTCTGATTCGTCTCTGCGCAACAGTGCCATTTGTAAACTCAGACATGAATTATTAACGGGGGAGCTTTGCATAACGCTGGGAGTGGTTGGACAGTTGTTCTATCTCGGCTCTCAGTGGGGGCATGTCACGGCCACCCGCCACATGAATGGAGATAATAATGGTGTTCTGAGCTGCACACGTCTCCATCACCAGTATAACTTGGCATTAGGGTTGGGATCCTTTTAGGATTTGAACAATTCCAGTTCTTTAACAATTCCCTCTTAGCGGTCCGATTCCTGAACGGTTCCCTTTTTTTCCCAATTTTTTTTAAAGTATTATAATTTTTGATAAACTCAAATTATTGTACGTATACATATTGTAGTGGTTCTCAAAGTGAGGTCCTGGGTTACTTGAGGAGGTTCCAAATGGACCCTTACAGGTCTCTAACTCTTGAGAGTGTACAAATGTTTTGTTCACTCTCAGAGTTGTGGTGGGTCCTTGAAATTACACAGTTCTAGAATCACTGGTATTGTAATTGTATAGCAGACGTCACGTAAAGTCCACATACGAGCTCTCTGACAGAGTGATAAACCGGTTCCGGGGACAGGTTCCAAATGTTGTATCCGGTTCCTCCAGTTCCGGATACCAACCTATATGGTTGGCATGCAAACAAGAGTGGGAATTCAACCATTTGTAGCCGAGGAGCCAGAGTGTGACACAGCACTGTTCACAGCAAAACCCCTTTTTGCCATGCATGTATGACTGAGACTTGTAATTGTTTTAATAATCTGTCATTTTCTAATGCTTACATGTTCAACAGAAAACCCCACGGGGGAGCAAAACTTCAAAAGTCAAAACTTTACCGTTTATCACTTTTATAAGAAGCCAGCATACAGCTTCAGGAATTCTGCTGTCTCTGCATTTCCACCTATAGTACGTAAGTATATATTGCCCTGTGTATAGGATTTGCCAACAAAGAGGCTATTGGCACCATATGCCAGTCAGTTATTGCATTTTTTGTTGCATTCTACAAACAGTCATTTCGATGCAGCTGTATCATTTACATATTGGCATGGCAGACAGATTGTTAATTACATATATCTCAGGATTGGCAGCCATACATCAAATCCACCCACCTTTTAACTGTTGGCCACACAATCCTGTCTTGTCACCCATGACTCCCGTGGTGGAAAATTGGATTAGCATAATTGATTGGGTTTGCTGGGGACACGATTACCTGCTTTTCAGAGAGAACTGCTTTTCATGGAGAATATTGCCTTAACTTATGCTCCGTCAACAGTAGTGGAACGTAACAAAGTATTACTCCGGTACTAAGGATTTTTATACATTTGAAAACTTTTCATTCTGCATAATGAGTACTTTTGTAAGTACATTTTGATGCCAATACTTATATACTTTTACCCAAGTACATTTTGAATACCAGACTTTTACTAGTATTTCTACATTTGTGGTATGGATGCTTTTACTTAAAGGGATACTTCACTTTAGGGCCGGGGAAACATTTAAAAAATATATTAAAAATAAATGAAAAAGGTAATGGAAAATTCATGGCCCCCTCACGCATTAGAGTGTCCTACTAATGTGTGAGGGGGCCTTTATTTTGCCATAACTTCTTTCATTTTTTTTTATATATATTTTTAATGTTTATTTTATGTGAAAGTGAAGTATCCCTTTAAGTAAAACATGTGAGGACCTCTTCCATCACTGTCCGTCGTACAACGGTATATTAAATCGAGCTTACGGCCCTGGCCATGCTGTGGTGATGATGTGTTTTTCACACATTACTGTAGTGTGTTAGATTCACCACCAGGTTAGCCGACTCCCACCAAAGCCTGCATCTATTAGGCATTCAAGCATGATTTTATGAACTGGTTGAAGAAATTATCCAACATCCCTATTGTAATAGGGACAGAGTGTGCAGGCCATAAAAAGTTCCCCAATCACATTAAATCCATTACGTGGTAATTGAGGAAACTTTCAAATAGGCCTTTTAATCTCACTTTATTGCTGCAGTATATATCAGACAAAATGTACACATTAATATTTAAATAACCCCGCATATGTGGTCATTAAATGCGCTCTGTGTTGTTTGCTAACTCTTGCTAGGGACCCGAAGTGCAACAGCAGACAGTAGATCAGCTTTTTACTATGTGCTACGATAAATGTTGTCTTACCTTTCCATTTCATTTTTTTTTTGGTCTTTTCTTTTTTTTTGCCACTTAAAAATAACCTGCCACTATTGATTCAGTGGTGATTAAAAATTGATTGGCACTTAAGCCGGGTGCCAGGGGTGCAAGCTCCTTGTGCATCGCTGCTGTTTGGTACCATGGAGCATTAACTGCAATAAAAGTAGATTGCTCTGGAGCCGCCAAAGAGGCAACCAGGGGCAAAGGTCCAGTTCACGTACGCTGGGAAGGCGGGAGGGGAAAAAGAAGCAATTTATCTGAGGTAAAAATGAGCTCACCTCTAAGACCTCCCCTGGCAGTATCAACGGAGGGAGGTGGACACTGCACCAACACCAAGATACTACAGTGTCAGAGTGACCGTGTTCAACCTCGAATTTGACAATATTAAAGTGATAGCTCACTCCAAACAGGATTTGTCAAGTGCCATAACAGCGGTATAGACACTCGCTGCAGAGTCCCGGAGTCTACATCCAATGACCTGGAATGTGTTTTTTAGGTTGTTTAATGGCTGTCTATAGCAGTCACAGCTGACACTGCAGGGGGCAGAGAAGTTGCACCGTAATGTTGGAGCATGTTTAAAGACTTGTTTTATATACAGAGGAAAATTAGGTCAAATAATGGCCACACGCTGGGCAATGAATGTGTGTAGAGGACAACTGTGTGTGTGTGTGTGTGTGTGTGTGTGTGTGTGTGTGTGTGTGTGTGCGTGTGCGTGTGCGTGTGTGTGTGTGCGTGTGCGTATGCGCGCATGCATATAATTACCTTGCATTTGCATTTCGGATGTCTACAATATATCCTGAGGATAACCTGGCGTGACCGACTCCCCCCATAATAAAATACTCCGCAAGACCATCTGCATCAGTATATGAAGGCTATCACCTTCGCTGACTCACGCACGTCATCAGGATGCCGAAG
The DNA here is from genome assembly GCF_963280865.1 of Gymnoscopelus braueri. NCBI lineage: Eukaryota > Metazoa > Chordata > Actinopteri > Myctophiformes > Myctophidae > Gymnoscopelus > Gymnoscopelus braueri. The sequence goes on along the minus strand of NC_137623.1, from coordinate 27,830,293 downwards.
GATTGCTTGCCACACGTACAGTAAAGTGCTATTATGGCCAGTTACTAATTACTCGCCTCTCGACAGGGGGCCCGGTGGAAGTGATGTAAATACAAACTGAAGACTGTCGTGAAAAAGTGCAGCCTATGAAGACCCCGACCCTGCTGGAGGACACAGCCGCTCCAGCTCAGCACTCCATCTGGTGGCAGCTCTGCCAACAAGGAGTGCATTTAGCTGGAGGAGGAGGACCGAGGTGATCAACAGACCAGGAACCATCTAAACTAGTGGTTCTCAAACTTTTGAATTTCAAGGACCCCCAGTTTAATAAGCATCAGGCCACGGACCCCCATTTGATACCATTTGCTATCTCTGGGACCCCAATCTATACTATGAAATCCTAACTCTCTGAGAGTGTACAAATGGAACCAAATGGACCCGTAAGGGTCCATTTGGTTCCATTTGTACACTCAGAGTTACGGGTCCATTTGGTTCCATTTGTACACTCTCAGAGTTACAGTCATGTAACTCCTCAACGACCCCTGGGGGTCCCCAGACCACAGTTTGAGAACCACTGATCTAAACCAGTGTTTCTCTAACCCTGTCATGTCAAGGACCCGCACATTTATATGTATTTGGCTGCGAGCCCTCATCTCAACTTATTTTGTGCCATGGACCGCCCATAAAAGATTTGCGTCGTTAAAATGTTTCAAAGATAATCCAAATTATTCAAAATGTTTTCAAGTTAAAAAAAAAAAATAGCAGATCTACACGCTCACAACGCGATGAATTGTGAGCGTGTGGATCAGCTATTTTCAAATAACTTATGTATAAAGGGTTGAAGTGGTTAAACTATATTATCTAATTGAACTGGGGACCCCCTGAAACACTGTGAAACCCCCTCAAGGACCCCTGGGAGTCCCTAGACCCCACTATATGAGAACCGCTGATCTAGACTGACTCTACCATACCATCCATCCTCTACCATTATTCACCCCCCCAGTCGGTGCTTCTGTTTGTGGCGGATCGCACTCCACAGCCACGAGAAGACTCACAAGTAGCAGAGAGGCAGAAGCATAACCCACATCCATCCATTTATTCTCTCTATGGTCAGTTCTCGGGGTATAGGGGAGGGTCAAACTGTGTGTCACAGGGGTGGTGTCGGATTTTGACAAAGCGCTGCCACTCAGGAAGGTCAGAGGATTATGGTGAAATTGACGCGGTCACGGCAGATGTAGCGGAGACGGTGATTCCCTGAAGGTCAACCCAGCTAATGGCTCTCCAGGATACATAATTTTACCATTAATAACCCCCCTCACAAACACAAACACAGACACACACACACACACACACACACACACACACACGATCCTGTCCTCCTCCAAGGTTAGTTGCACAGTGTTCAAAAGCATTAACTTTATGAATTACACATCACGTATAAGTTAATATTTTTGCAGTCATTTGTGTCAACATCCCCGCATGCGTGCATCTTTGTGCCAATCAATATATACGTGTGCACGGACACACGCCTCGGGGACGGACGGACGGCTGCGGGCGGCTGCATCACGGCCTGGATGAGAGCGTTCAGAGTCATGTGCCCGGTGGCAGCATCCCTGCCGTGGCCTGAGAGACAGAGTGCCGCTCTAATTAGCCGACCTGTCGCCACTCACACATACAGCTGTGCGGGGGAAGCCGGTGGTGAAAATGGATTAACTCATCCAAGACTTCTGTCATCGCCCTAAAGGCGGTGAGGGGTCCCCCGATGCTCTGCCGACCCGACCCCGGCGATGCCCTTCCGACCCGACCGCCAGGAGGCAGAGGCTGGAACTTCACATATACTTGGCCATGATAAACACGCTGCAGTTTTATCCTTCTTTTAAGAACGAGGGTGACACCGTTTATATGGCTTTAAACTTTTATGGGTTTGGGTTTTGTACTCGGCTTGGGGTTTGCAAATTAATTGTAGCCATCTTGTCTTATGGTATGATCTAAGTGAAGAGAGCTTCTACATCTACATAGTGAAATGTGGAGTGTACATTTAACTCTGAGAGTGTGAAAATGGGAGCATACCCCCTTTTTCCCACCTGTTCTGGCCTGAGAGTGATTTATGTGGTCTATACGGCTAAGAAAATGGCCTTATAGTCAACTGGAAAACTATATCGTTAACCTTCTTAGAAGACCTTTTAGCTTTTGCCAAGCAGTCAGTGTGAATAAGAATTTGTTCTAAAACGACCGAATACCTCAATATCGATAATGTGAAGATATTTTGTGGATGACTATTGGTGCTGTCAGGAGATAGTTACATGCATGTCAGTGTTGAGAAACAATCATCATTCGTAATGTGGATATGATGATAAGTCTAATAAGTTCATGTACAACCAGTAAAAGACAACATGTTAAGTTATACAAAATGATACGTAAAAAGAAAAAGAAAAGAAGAAAAAGTGCAGAAAAACGAATGGCCTCGTACAAGATAAAAATAAACAAAATATGGATCATGTGGATTTCTGGATCCACAAAGGCATGGCTCTCTAGGTGTGGATCTCTGACTTCATGTGACCAGCCTATGGGGCGAAAAATATTTTTAAAAAAAGGAAATATACTGTATGTGAAAGACAAATGGCCTACTAGCAGTGTACACACGACATTTGGGGTTGATCTGTCGCAACCACAAGCTGTTTGGACATTACCGTGAAGTTCAGGCTTTTTTCCCTGTTCCACCATTTTCATCTGTGATTGTTACCTTGGACCTCTGCCACACAATAATAAAGCATTTTCATGAAGCAAAGATTGCTACTGTGGGAACAATCGACTGAGGTATGTGGTCGAGAGACGGATGAGGACTGCATGTTCGCTTTGCTTCAGAGAAGCAGATACTGTACACTTGCACAGCCCTTTCACCTGTGCTAAGTGGTTGAAAATAACTATGTTCAATGCTGAATGTTGTAGCTATGCATACATTACATAGATGCGAGCATTGACTGTACTGATTGTTAATAATAACTGGGGATTCGGATGTGACATGCTATAAATGTCACGTGTCACTAGGCGGCCCATAGCTTAATTCAGGGGTCTTGAACGTTGTCATTCCCCTCATGCAATTAGTTAAAGTCTACCTTGTGTAGACGGCTACAAAGCTGTGGAAGGCTTTGAGGTAAAAGCATACCGGCAGCAATGAAAAAAAAAGCTCATGTTTTTTTTCTTTTGTCCTCTCAATGCTGTGGGCTGCCAGCCTACCAGCCGACTCTTGGCCCCTTGTGCACGAGCAACCAGTTGTCTAATGCTTAATTTATACCCCGTCATGTGATGGTGTCACGTGCCAAAAATAGGCGATCTACAAGCGCACGACGTGATGCAATATGTGACGCGCTATGACCTTATAATAGCGCGGCTATTTTCGGTGTGCAACACCATTGTGCGACGAGCAGTGGTGTAAAGTAACTACAGTAAGTAGTCAAGTACTGTACTTAAGTACAATTTTTTTTTTTTTTTACCTTACTGGAATATTTCCAATTTTCAGTACTTTTACTTCTACTCGACCACATCTCAGAGGCAAATATTGTAATTTTACTCCGCTACAATTATTTGAAAACTTTAGTTACTAGTTACTTTGCAATTATCAATTATTATATTATAAAACATACATTAACCACTTTAGCCCTATTTGATACATAGGCTATTTGAAAATAGCCGATCTACAAGCTCACAACGCGTCGCATCGCGACACGTTGTGAGCTTGTAGATCTGCTATTTTCTAACATTTTAGTATACTTTTACTTTTTTTACTTTAAGTACATTTTGATACCAATACTTATGTACTTTTACTCAAGTAAATTTTTAATTCCGAACTTTTACTTGTAATGGAGTATTTCTACATTGCAGTTTTGATACTTTTACTAAAATATCTGAGTACCACTGGCGACGAGGTATAAATTGGGATTAATGGTCGGGGGGGTTTGGGGAATGACAGAGTGGGGCCTTCCGGAGGGGAGGCGGAGTCATGGTGCACTGGCTAAACCAGGTCTCCCCATAGGACTCTCAAGATGTGGAGCGAGCTCGATGCTTTCTTTCTTCTGCCTGCCGGGCGTTTCCTTCCTCATTCTCAAGTCTCCCCACCGTACCGTACGCGCTTAGGCCTGGCAGAGAAATCCCTCATCTTGTATCTGGTTCAAGGTCCGCTGGCGTTGATGACAGTTGATGACAATCCAGCAGGGAGCGAGGGAAATATCACCTGTGACCATATGATGACTGTCTGAAAGAGTAGAGAGCAGAGAGGCAGTGAAGAGTGGGAGAAAATGAGAGGGGGGGGGGGCATTCAGCTGGAAGTCAAGGATAAAAGCAACGTAGCGTGATTGTTTTTGTGCAAAGCAGACAGTGCTGTTGATGATTTTCAGTGCTGTTATTGATGAGCAAATGCAGCTTAATAGGGAAATCAGGAACACTTGTGTTCTGGCGATCCTTATTGGCATTTTTGCCACAGAGTACACTACACAGCATTAGTAACTTCCACACACTACCATTCACGCCGCAGTGGTCAGACATCGATCGCACTCCAATTTCTGAGCTCATTCCCCCTTGATAGGACCATGTTTATCTTTGAAAGAATTTCAGAATTGACATAAACATGCCGTTGTGGGCAAACAACAGGTGTCAGTCCTGAAGCAATCAACCAAAAAATACAACAACAAAAAAATCTAAAGCAGACAAACTGAGCTATTGATTCTACCCATCTGTCTCTGTGCACATTTCTCTGAAATATGATGCACTGTGAATCAACACCTACCTACAGTGGTGTGTTCTTGCATTATGCCTGAGTGATATAATTCATAGCTTTGCTGCGGTTGAGGGGGAAATCAATTAGATTTAGTTGGCAGTGGGGCCTGGTAATTAATCCTCAAGGTTTGGATAACATGTGGATAATGAGGGAAAAATGTAAATGTTGTGAAGTTTCACCAAAACTTCCTACATATTTGTGGCTATAATCGTACGGTCGAGAGTCAGAATGCTGTCTGTAGGAAAGATTATGGCTTGCCTCAGCTCACCCCATGGTTGAATGGTTAATATTTAATGAAAAACATGTTGACTCCACTTAACACTGTTTTGAATATAAAGGAATACTGCCATTGTCTAATATTACTGAATATAAAGATGCCTCTCTTAGTTTTATTCAAGCATACTTTAATACATTTAAATCCTTTGAGGTCACATATTGAAAATCTTGCACTGTTTGAAATGCAGCTAGGGGAAGAAAAAAAACATAAAGCTAAATACAATGATTTCAACGCAACAAAGAAGTTTCTGGATTTTTCGGAAGGCTTGCTATTATTATAGTGAACTCTGATGAAGTGTCTTCTATATTTGCAGGCTAGCAGCAATCTAAGAAGTCACACAGAAAGGGGAAAAACAACTATTGATGTTTCAAAAATACTTTCCCTTGAATAAATATTAAAAGTGACTTTAAACTTTGATCTCGGTTCTTCTGAGCATTCCACATGAAGCATAGTACCTACTTCTTATCCCACCTGTCAACTGGCTGAATCTGTTTTTATTCCCCTATCATCTGTGTCGGTGTTGGTGTCGGTGCTTCCAAGACTCTGGTTTCTCTCATTCACCTGTGTGAATGCGTATATATAAAATAAACACCTAAATAAACATTTATAAACTGCTAATACAAATGCGGTTTCAGCCAAGTCTGTAAGAGCCTGTTACTGTACACAGACAGTGCAAGAACTGAGGTACTGTATATTGGACAGGCAAAGGTTTTGTATTTCTGTTATACACTGTAAAATCTGTAAAAACATTTTTTTTTTTTCTTAATTTTTTATCCCGCGATTTTTGTAACCCATTTTTTTCACCCGGTGCCAATTTCCTAAGTGATCCTGGGCGCTACACCAGCCCTACACTGTATTACACCAGTCACCCCACAGTAGGGAGGCCAGGGCCGAGCTCATGCTTCCTTCAGGCATGAGAGCCAACTGACCTTCTTGTCACCTGACAGAGGGGAGTTTCCCTGGTTGGACGTAGCGCGTGGAAGGAACACGTTATTCCAACCAGTTCCCTTCCCCTCCATCAGGCGCCCCGGCTGTCATGGGGGAGGCGGTATAGTGACCAGGATTACTACATGTTTTTGTGAGGGTATTAACTACCCTAGGAGACACGGGGAGAACATGCAAACTCCACACAGAGTAGGCCCTTTCGCCAACCCCACCTAGGGTTGTAAAAACATTTTAATCTGAGTTTATAAATTGACCAAAATTGATCCATTGACAGGCTTAAATGAGCACTGAGGCTTTTACTGTAGACTTGGAGGCCAGGTCGTATTAAAGGAGAATTCCGGACATTTTAAGTGTTATCTTTGATGTGTAGTTACTCACTCACCGAGTTATGAAGTGGCGTTGAGTCTCGCGAGATTTCCCGTCCTCGGCTCACTGCGCTCCTCGGGAAATCTCGCGAGACGCAAAATTTCACGCGAGAGGAAAACATTCACGCCGCTGACCATGAACGCCAGCTCGTGAGTGATAAACAGTGCATGTGAAAGTATCAGGAGACACCATGAGGAGGATTTGTGGAAAAAAAAAGAAGTTTGGAGCTGTGGAATTAGGCGATTTTCACTAAGACACGCGCCTCCCACTATGCCAATAGTGGGGGTCGACCAGACTCACAGACAGGGGAATCGCGTGAAAAACTCAACGCCACTTCATAACTCGGTGAGTGAGTAACTACACATCAAAGATAACACTTAAAATGTCCGGAATTCTCCTTTAATATAGAGGCTAACAGCAGAATATGTCAGCACCACTCCCTTAAACATTAGTAGGAATAAACACAGAAGCACCCGGGAGGAAGTGGACTAAGAAAGGGGAGGAGCCAGATTGTATAGAAGCTATAGTAGAGACTTGTATTTATTACACACCATTAAAATGCATTACACCACATGAGTGGGAAACAAGTGGAATATGAATTTGCATGAATTAAATACATTCTGAGAAAAGGTGCTCATTAGCTTAATGTCCTTCATCCAAGTCATCCTTGATGTAAATAAACAGTACGGCTTTTGTAATCAACCGTCCAAGGACCAAATAATGCGTGATAAGGTGTGATAAGAGAAACGCATCGCAAATAGAGTCTCAGAGGGGTGTGTGTGTGTGTGTGTGTGTGTGTGTGTGTGTGTGTGTGTGTGTGTGTGTGTGTGTGTGTGTGTGTGTGTGTGTGTGTGTGTGTGTGTGTGTGTGTGTGTGTGTGTGTGTGTGTGTGTGTGTGTGTGTGTGTGTGTGTGTGTGTGTGTGACTGTGTGTGTGTGTGTGTGTGTGTGTGTGTGCGCGTGTGAGTGTGTGAGAGTGTGAGAGAGAGAGTAAAAGTTTGCACACATGTGTGACATGTTCTGACACGCTCTGACATATCTGCCCCATGTATATATGCGTATGTGAGAACATATACTGTATGTGTTAGCAAA
>NC_137623.1:27817864-27820364 GCF_963280865.1 Gymnoscopelus braueri | reverse complement strand
GTACTCAAAGTCGCTTTACAAAACGGCAACAAAATAAAAACAACTTTATTAGGAAAAACTAGTTAAAAGGATAAAAACTATAGAAGTAAAGCAAAAAAAAAGGGGGGGGGGATTAGGTAGGGAATGCAAGTATGAAAAGGTTTTGTGTGTGGTTTTATGTCCAGGAGGTTGGCATCACCCGACCTGATGGAGCTGGGAGGGGGCGTGGCGTTGGAGGAGTTCAGAGAGGTAGCGGGGAGCCTGGTTGTGGAGGGTCTTGTAGGCGGTGAATAGTATTTTGAAATCTATTCTGTGCTTGACTGGGAGCCAGTGGAGGTCACGGAGGACTAGGCCTACTGAGGAATATTGTCAGTCCATTCCTCTTGTTTATTCAGAATCAGAATCAAGAATCAAGAATCAACTTTATTGTCACAACACTGGTTTACAGGTGTAAAGAAGTAGGCTCTAGGTGAAATTAGTTGTTTGCGTAAGCTCCTTCATTTTAGTTGTTTTCCAGAAAGTGAGACAAAGAAGGTGTGTGTGTGTGTGTGTGTGTGTGTGTGTGTGTGTGTGTGTGTGTGTGTGTGTGTGTGTGTGTGTGTGTGTGTGTGTGTGTGTGTGTGTGTGTGTGTGTGTGTGTGTGTGTGTGTGTGTGTGTGTGTGTGTGTGTGTGTGTGTGTGTGTGTGTGTGTGCGTGCGTGCGTGCGTGCGTGCGTGCGTGCGTGCGTGTGGGGGAAAAAGCAAACATTATATAAGCATGTCAGAGAGACGGTCAATAAAAAGATCAAGCTATCTTCATACATTCACGTAGCATGTGACTGCAGCAGATACACTATAGTATGTACAGTACATGAGGTTAAGCATAAGGTGTGAAAGTGGTAACACATGTAACACATGTTAGGTCAACATTGCAGCAGGTGTGTGCATGATTAGACATATGGTGCAAAAAAACACATAGGGCGGAAACTTTACAGATAAAAAAAAAAAAATCCACATGTCAGGTCCACAGGGAAAGTAGAGATAGGCGGTGATCAGGCCTTATTCAGTTGTCTGATGCCTGGTATTCAGGTGGAAGCTGTTATTTAAAGAACACCCTACAACATCAATGATCCATAACAGGTTTTCCACTGCTACTTTGCACTCTAGTTTTTGTTTGAATTTCATTGTAGAGTTGTGGACTATAGTCTGTTTTCTGGCTGGCGATCTCTTGGTTTTGTGCTCCCCCAGAAAACATTGGGGGGGTCATGGTGAACGAGTAGCAGAGTGACAGGAGGTGGTGAATAGAAAAAGAGAGCGATAAAGGGACTGGATGAATTGTAAGGGAGGGAGAGAGAGAGAGAGAGATGTGAACTGAAGGCCATGAGCGTTGGGTACCATATCCGCGAGACATGAATCTCACTTCGTCAATAAACGTTCTAATAAAAGGAAAGCCCTGAAGTGTGATGTGTCATTGAGCGCATCACTTAAACTTTTCCCTACAAAACACTGGCAAGAGAAGGTAATGGGTCTTGCTCTGCAAATGGGATCAGGATCAAGGTCAGTGATTATATTTCTGGGATTTCTGGGACGGTGTCCTTTTTGACTGCTACGTAATGACCAAGTATGTTATATGGCCTGTTTATTCTGGTGCTTAAACAACTATTATCTGTTTACATCAGCTCTGATGTTTTTATTACTGTACAGCAAGTAATTTCCAACCTATCCAAACCTCTTCAATCACACTGAGGTCTAGTACTGGAAAGGGTTCAGTGTATAACAGTAGCCTATAGTATAACTCTCCCCTGCATTTTAAGTTGGGGAAGAAAAAAGAAAAAAAAACTTCATTAGACGCTTTTCAACAACAGATGTCGTGGATACATTCAGTAAACTCGCCAGCTCAAGCATGCACACGTGCACGCACGCTCACTCATTCACTCAGCCACTCACACGCAAACGGATACACTCATGCTCACGCGTGTGTACACACACACACACACACACACACACACACACACACACACACACACACACGGCTGTTGCTCTTGTTGCTTTGTGGCCTGGGTATCCAAACCTCCCGGTACGTGAAATCAACACGCAAATACAAACGGTGTTCCGACAATTTAAACGATCGCATCACAGTCCTCAAATACAGTGGAGTGGAGGGAGGGACAAAACCGCCCAGAAGCAATTGGGGATTTCATGCTAGCTTAAATTTAAGCACGCTGTTTGGGGTCTTTATTGTTCCTCAGAGACTAAACTTTAAGTGAATCTTCCCACCAGGGGACCGTGCCAAGAACAACACGTGCACCACCGCACGTTACTGGAGTGGGGAGAGAGGCAGACATCTGCAATCTGCCAACGCCCCAGGTAAAATTCTGATTTTCCTTGGCGCCGATCTCAAATTAGCTTCCGTTTCTTGTGTATTGTTCTTCTGTGGGAAATCTACTGAACTGATATCAGATCCAAGGATATGAGGCGGCTGCAGCGTTTGGAGAATTTATCAGAGAGAGGCTTTGAGAGATGATATTTCTGCCCCTGCAAC
>NC_137623.1:27745364-27815364 GCF_963280865.1 Gymnoscopelus braueri | reverse complement strand
GAGGAGGTCAGAGAAGATTGTAACCAAGCATGGACAATCTCAAGGCTACAAGTCCATCTTCCGGGAACCTTGGTGTTCCTGTGTGCACTGTGCGCAATGTTATCAAGAAGTTTAAGAACCATGGTACAGTCGCCAACCTCCCGCAAGAGAAGAATTGAAAAGGCTGCGAGAGAAGAATTGACCAAAGATTGCAGCGAAGGATTGTTCGAATGGTGGCGGAAGGACCTCAGACAACTGCAAAACAGATTCAAGCTGACATTCAAACACAAGGTACAACCTTTTCAACGCGCACCATCCGTCGCCAACTCAATGGAAGGGGGCTCTATGGTAGGAGACCCAGGATGACCCCACTACTGAAAGAGAGACGCAAGAAAACCCAGCTGGAGTTTGCCAAAAACACACCTGAACAAGCCAAAATCCTAATGGGAAAATGTCCTGTGGACAGAGAGACCAAATTAGAGCCTTTTGGTAAATCACAAACTCTACAGGGGGAAAAATTAAGCCTTCAAAGAAAAGAACACTCTCCCAACATTCAAACATTGTTTTGTTTGAGGTTCACTATACTAATGTTTTGAGGTTGTTTTGCAGCCTCTGGTACAGAGTGCCTTGAATCTGTGAGTGGCATTCTAAAAGTGGGCGATTACCAAGGTATTTTGGAGCGAAATGTTGCACAGAGTGTCACGAATCTGAGTCTCTGTCGAAGGTTGTGGGTCTTCCAGCGACAACGATCGAACGCCTGTGAAGGGATCTGAAAACAGAAGGTGGAAGAAGGCACCCTTCCAATCGGGGTCAACTGGAGCAGTTTGCAAAAGACGAGTGGGCCAAAAGGGCTGTCACGATTACACATTTAAGTTGACGATTAATTATCACTCAAATAATTGCGATTAACGATTTAATTGTGTTTCTGTCGCCGAAAATTAATGGAACATTATGAATAAAAAAATCATTTCTGTTTGGCTTTTAGCTTTGGTAAACAAAAGTTGCACAGGGCAGATACTGTATGACTAATAACACATATTTAATTACTTTATACTTAAAAATAACCATTAATAGTGGAAATAGACGATCTATAAGCTCAAAACTGAGCTTATTCATCTGCTATTTCCTTGTCATCTTTGTCATTTTTTGAAAATATATGACATTTTTTAACATGGAATTGATTATGACGATTATGCACAAATAATTGCGATTATATAAAATAATTGCGATTAGACGATTATGTAACAATTGTGACAGGCCTAGGCCAAACTGCCAGTAGAGAGGTGTAGGCATCTCATTGAAACCTATAGGAAGCGTTTGACAGCAGTTATTTTCTCCAAAGGCTGTGCTACCAAATATTAAATCTAAGATGTCAATAATTTTGTCACAGCAATTTCTGTTTAAGCTATTATTTGAAATGACATGTTAAGTTAACAAAGCTTCTGTACCATTGTCCGTTAAAATAAAGAATTTCTGAGACAAATTACTTTTGTCAATTTCAACTTCTTTTGCAGACCGTTGAGTTGTTGGGCTTTTACGTGCAAGGGTGCCAATATTTTCAGCCACCACTTGTAGATTTGCCATTTTTCTGTTTCAAATCTTTTTTTATTGTGAAGCACAGGGTAGGATTATACATTTCTGTTCTTTTTCGGCTTCAGGCTTCAGTGCATGCATAGTATAGCCTACTAGCAGATCTATGTATTCTTGTAGATCTGCTATTTTTGAGCGGTGTAGCCGCTCCTATAAGTGGGTTTGGGACCCATCCGTGGCGAAAGTTTTTCTTTCCGTCGCGAAAATTTGTCTTTCGCTGTACTGTGATTGGCTGATTGGCTGTGACGTACTGATTGGCTAGCGAGACGCATGATGAAATTAATAACTCATAAATAGCACCACTCACTTCAAAAAATCACACCCAGTGTGAAGTGAGCGGTGTTATTTAGCAACAACAGTGGTCATCACAGTGATGGAAGCTCACTTAAAAAATTAATTAATTTTTTTGAAGTGTGTGGTGCTATTTATAGGTTATTAATTTCATCATGCGTCTCGCTAGCCAATCACAGTGCTGAGCAAAGGGTGTGAATAGAGTCAGCCAATCACAGTACAGCGAAAGACACATTTTCATGATGGTCCCAAACCCACTTATAGGAGCGGCTACACCGCTCAAAAAATTACTTTTTTGCCAGACCCAGGGGGTCGGCCTACATGAGGCTTTTCCTACCTGTCCCTCTTTTCCTACCTGTCCCTTTGATTGGCCAAGCTTCGCGTGACGTATCTTCCGATTTCAACCACTAGGGGTCTGGCAGTGCTCCGAGGAGCACTTTTTCTAGTTTTTTTAAGTGAGCTTCCATCACTGTGATGACCATCACTGTGTAGCCGCTCCTATAAGTGGTTTTAGGGACCCATCCGTGGCGAAAGTTTTTCTTTCCGTCACTGTTTCGCTGTACTGTGATTGGCTGATTGGCTGTGACAAACCCACTTATAGGAGCGGCTACACCGCTCAAAAATCACACCCAGTGTGAAGTGAGCGGTGTTATTTAGCAACAACAGTGGTCATCACAGTGATGGAAGCTCACTTTAAAAAAAAAGTATTTTTTTTGAAGACGGTCCCAAACCCACTTATAGGAGCGGGACCGTCGTGAAAAGACCGTCGTGAAAATGTGTCTTTCGCTGTACTGTGATTGGCTGACTCTATTCACACCCTTTGCTCAGTTCTGTGATTGGCTAGCTAGACCCATGATGAAATTAATAACCTATAAATAGCACCACGCACTTAAAAATATATATATTTTTTAAAGTGAGCTTCCATCACTGCACCGAGCGGTGCAAATATACAAGTGTCACGTGCTGTGATTGGCTAGCGAGACACATGACGTAATTAACTTAAAACCACTTTGATGTGACACTTGTATATTTAACTCAGATGCTGTCCATTTCGTCTGATCATCCTTGAGATGGTTCTATACCTTCATTGGAATCCAGCTGTGTTTAATTATATTGATTGGACTTGATTGGGAAAGGCATACATACACCTGTCTATATAAGACTGTATAGCTCACAGTGCATGTCAGAGCAAATGAGAATCATGAGATCGAAGAAACTGCCCGAAGAGCTCAGAGACAGAATTCTGGCAAGGCACAGATCTGGCCAAGGTTACAAAATAATTTCCGCTGCACTTAAGGTTTCTAAGAACACAGTGGCCTCCATAATCCGTAAATGGAAGACGTTTGGGACAACCAGGACTCTTCCTAGAACTGTCCCTCTGGCCAAACTGAACAATCGGGGGAGACGAGCCTTGGTGAGAGCGGTAAAGAAGAACCCAAAGATCACTGTGGCTGAGCTCCAGAGATGCAGTGGGGAAATGGGAGAAAGTTCTAGAAAGTCAACCATCCGTCCGGCCAGTATTAATTTCACAGGGAGTAATGATTTTGAATTGGGAATCCCACTAGTAACGCACCACCTATATTTGGTGTCATGTTACCTTGTTACAACAAAAATGGACCAATCAGCATCTACTGCCCCTGAGAGCACGATGGAAATTGACCAACACTCACTTTCAAAGACAAAGAAGACAGAAGACAACTCTTTACATTCACAGAAAATGACAAAAGAAGAAACCGATATTGAGAACAAAACCACTCTTCTTCCAAATCTTTTGCAGATTCAAACTAAAAACCGAGATGAAGAACAACAACGTCAAATTAAGCAATTGCAAAATGCACTTAGCATAGCTAGACAAACACCAGACCAGAAAGAACTTAAGAAGAAAAAAAGGATAGAAAATTATAGACTCAGGAGGGTTGAAATAAGACATGCACAGACACAATTTGAGGACCAAAAGATGGAAGAAAATATTACCATGGTCAGATCGAAGCAAAAAGGACTTACACAACAAGAGAGGCTACGAAACTTCAAAAGCGCTGCCAAATATGGCCCAATATTTCCCAAAATTCAACCTACACCATCCAAGACAAGCTCCTCAGAGCAAATGAGAATCATGAGATCGAAGAAACTGCCCGAAGAGCTCAGAGACAGAATTGTGGCAAGGCACAATCTAGAAAATTATAGACTCAGGAAGGTTGAAATAAGACATGCACAGACACAATTTGAGGACCAAAAGATGGAAGAAAATATTACCATGGTCAGATCGAAGCTAAAAGGACTTACACAACAAGAGAGGCTACGAAACTTCAAAAGCGCTGCCAAATATGGCCCAATATTTCCCAAAATTCAACCTACACCATCCAAGACAAGCTCCTCAGAGCAAATGAGAATCATGAGATCGAAGAAACTGCCCGAAGAGCTCAGAGACAGAATTGTGGCAAGGCACAGATCTGGCCAAGGTTACAAAAGAATTTCCGCTGCACTTAAGGTTTCTAAGAACACAGTGGCCTCCATAATCCGTAAATGGAAGACGTTCGGGACAACCAGGACTCTTCCTAGAACTGGCCCACAACAAGAGAGGCTACGAAACTTCAAAAGCGCTGCCAAATATGGCCCAATATTTCCCAAAATTCAACCTACACCATCCAAGACAAGCCAACCTCACTGATCAATACTATTTCATTCAAAGACTGAGAAACGTAGATTCAAGATTCAGAGATGATCCCAGCTACCTTTTTGCAGCACTGTCCTATATTTCATTCATGAGAGGAAAAAAGTCCACCTCAACATCAGGAGAAACTACGTACCACCTTGAGATTGCTTTCTCTGTGTTTGACAATATCTCCAATACTCCAAGTTACCACAAAAAAGGTAAACATGAAATGATGGCAAGATTGGACAACCGTGGTCCATTCCACTTCTTCTTCACTGTCAGCTGTGCGGACATGCGCTGGGAAGAAAATATCACTTGTATTCTAAGAGAAAAGATTTTGAAGATTGAATATGTCTTGCAAAACATGACCAAAGATAATGATGTAAGAGGAGATAATGAAGAAGAAATAACAATAGTTCATTTCAACGGGGGTAAATCTTCTCTTTCTTTAAATGACTATCTGAAAATACAAGAAGCTCAGTCAATCCATGAAATTCTCAGAAACAATGTTGTGACTGCGACAAGAAATTACAAACACAGAGTGCAGACCTTCATTCAAGAAATTATGCTGAATTCTCACAATCCAATGTCCGTGGAATACTACTCAACCAAGCTGGAGTTCCAAGGTAGAGGAGCCGGTCACGATCATGGAGTTCTCTGGGTGGATATGAACAAAATGGAACTAAAAGTTTATGATGGAACAAACATTCATGACATTGACAATTTGGTTACCAAGAACAAAACTGTGGACGTGCGAACAATAATCAAAGAAGTTCTTAATACTGTCATTGTTAAAAAGGAAACAGTAGATGAAGATACCAAACGAACTTTGCTCCCATTCCTCAATAAACTGCACTTATCTAATTTGACGTCAAATAACCTTCTCAAGACTTTAGAAGACTGAAGAAAGAGCCGTCATCAACTTTGCTAACACTTTTACTTCTGTTAGCCTCAGTCCTGCTGTTGTGGGTAAAAATGTGTGTCAAATAGTAAAAGCAGTCAATTGTCACAGGCACACAAAAGCCTGCAGAAAATACAACACAACTTGCAGATTCTTCTTCCCCAAGTTTCCTGTATGGACTACTCTATTATCTTCACCATGCAAACTGGTAGGTGATGCATTGAAAGCAGATGCACCAAACAGAAATAAACATGAGAAGTTACTACAGACAGTGAAGGAAATACTACTTAATAATGACACAATATCCGACATCCTTGAGAAATTCCCCACCATCAATCCAAATGACAGACATGAATATCAAGCAAACAGAGAGAAGAGGATTAAGCAAGTCCTCAAACTGGCAGGTCTGAATGACACACATTTTGATTCCTATCTGGAAGCTTTGAGGATCAATAAGGGCCAGGGACATAGATTAAATATTTGTCAATTCCTACAAACCTGAATGGGCTGAAACCTGGAATGGTAACACAGATCTGCAACTTACACTAGACTACCATGTCGTCATAACCTATATTTCTGAATACTACACAAAGGATGATACTGGAACAATGAAGGTTCTCCTTGATGCCTTAAAACAAACAGACTCCAGTACATTGAAAGAAAAGATGGTAACACTCACGAATACCTTCATCTCACACCGACAGATGGGAGAAGCAGAAGCAGTCTATAAGATCTTCCCAGACTTTCACTTCAGAGACTCCAATATCACTACAGTATTCGTTCCCACAAATCGTAGAGAAGAAAGAAGAAATTTTCTCCTTAGAGTTGACAATAATTCACAGTACAATGATACTACAAAAATTAATATTCCAGGAAGAGAAGGACAATATGTAGAGAAATATGACATTGTCACCAAATTTGAAAGAAGGCCAACACATATGGAACACATTTGCTTGGCCCAATTTGCCAAAATGTACACTCCTGCTTGGACACCCCCAGCAAAAACATGGCATCCTCAAGGAATTCCTCCATCACATGCCAATTCTAAAGACAAGCTACATTTCTTCATTACTTCTCATGAAGGAATATCTCACAAACCCCTTACACCATTTTTGAAACTTACACACCTACATCCAGCTGAAGCACCATACATGACGAAAAGGACCAAACCCCGTGTTATGAGAATGTCCAAATTTAACAAAAGCAAACAAAGGCAATCATACTGGTTCTCAGAATTACTCCTATATATACCATACCGACAAGAAGAAGATATTGACAAACAACTTGCAACAATTGACGGCATTTCTGATGAGAATGGAAAAAAGGCAAAATACAAAAACCTACAGCAACAAATAATGATGGTTAAAAAGCATGTCATGGAACACCTACAGATCATGGAAGAAGTAAGGCTGGTAATAGAAGAGTGCACGAAACCAAGAAATGGAAAATATGTTAAATCCAGCAGGGGAGCAAGAACTTCTTGATTGCAATCTGCATGGTCCTTTACCTTATCCCGATTTTGTTCACCTTGATCCTGAGAATGCACTACTACAGGAAGACAATCAATTGGAAAAAACATTTCGACCCATTGAAATAGAAGAAAAAGATATTCTGTGGACGAAGACAAAAAACCTTGACTATTATCAGAGGAAGGTTGGAAAAAGGCATAAGATATGCAAGAGATCTTGTTAAGTCACTTAAAGACAAAAATCCTCTACCTAAAGCTCCACTACTGATGGTGAATGGCGGGGCAGGCTGCGGCAAATCTATTGTAATCAACATCCTGAAACAATGGCTTCATCTCATTCTACACAAGGCTGGGGACAACCCTGAATGCCCATATGTGTTGGTCACTGCCCCAACTGGAACAGCAGCCTCTAGAGTTAGAGGACAGACACTACACACAACATTTGGATTCAACTTTGGCAATCAGCACGATCCATTGGGTGACAAGAAACGAGACAACACAAGGACACAGCTTATGAATCTTAGGGCCGTTATTGTAGATGACATTTCTATGGTCAAAGCAGATATGCTCTACATGCTTGATCTTCGACTTCGGGAAATCATTCTCCAACCCAACAAGATATTTGGAGGACTTGCAATGTTCTTCTTCTGTGATCTAATGCAACCCATGTCAAGCAATTACATTTTCGCTGAGCCCCACTGTGAAGACTACAAACTACCGTTTAACATTCAACCTCATTGGGAAATGTTTGACATCATCACACTCGAAGAAAATCACAGACAAGGAGACGACCATACATATGCTAATATTCTGAACAGACTAAGAGTCGGTCACCAGACTGAAGAGGATCTAGCAATTCTAGCTACCAGAATCAGACCTGAAGGCCATTCTGACACTATTGGTGCAACATACATTAGCTGCACTAATGCAACAGTGAACAAACAAAACAATATGAGACTAAATGAACTTCCAACTGAACTGCTTGAAATAGAAGCCATTAATCATCATCCTACAATTCCAATTTTTCAACCTAAACTGAACGCAAAAGGAACAGTTGGCAATTCAGCATTCCTGCAAACCTTGAAAGTCAAGATAGGTGCTCGAGTTATGCTAATTCACAATTTGGACACTCTTGATGGTTTGACCAATGGCTCAAGAGGAACCCTTGCTGCAGTCATCAAAGACCAACAACAAAAGGTCATAAAAATGATGGTCAAATTGGATGAAGAATATCAAGGGGCAAACAGACGTAAAACCCAACCAGCACTACAGTTCAAATACCCAGGATGTACACCAGTAGAAAAAGTTCAATTCTCATATAGCCTGTCAAATAAACAAACTCACGCATCTAGCACTGCAACAGTTTATCAATTTCCACTAGTAGTTTGCTATGCTGCAACATGCTACAATCTTCCAGCCAGCTATGGGATATGTGATGTTGAGTAGAGTTCCTTCCTTAGAACAACTGTACATCATCAAATGTCTACCAAAAGAAAAGCAACATGCAGTTAGAAATGCCCTACAGGAACTGAGGAGAATGGAGAAAGTATCCATCAACATGAACCCTACACAATGGTAAAACACAAAAGACTGGGCTGTGAAAGTAGCAGCTCTCAACTGTCATTCCATAGTAGACAAACTGTCTGAAATTAAAGTAGACCCTGTTCTGGCTTATGCTGACATTTTATGTTTCAGTGAAACATGGCTCACACACAACAACAACCATGACCCATCTTTGCAGATTGATGGCTTTACACTCCATCTCAACAGTAGGGGACCTGGCAAGGGATTAGCCACTTACTACAGACCAGAAAAACGCCAACATCAAAGAGACTTCAACGATGACACTATGCAAATCACCATGATCTGCTCAGCAGACATAGACATAATCTGTGTCTACAAAGGTAAAGCAAATCAAGCCTTAATCCAGAATTTGGTAGGCTTAATCAACCCCCTGAAAACAACTCTTATCTGTGGTGACTTCAATATATGCTTTGCTGAAAACTGTAACAATCACGTTTCTCAAACTCTTCAGCAACTAGGATTCAAGGAACTCATACAAGAAGCAACCCATTTTGAAGGAGGACACCTAGACCACGCCTACTTACGGAATAATGAAGACCTCACTGCTCATACCTCTCTCTACAGTTCATACTACACAGCCAGAGACCATGATACTTTGATGATAACACTAAGAAAAACTACAGAAATACTCTAAGTATTACTTACAATGTGTATACATTACTGAAAAACACATCAATATTTATTTTACTTTCAGAATCTTACACCACTGACACAAGTAAGACGCGCGAACGCTGGAAGCGAACGCAGCTCGAAAATATTGTGTATTTACGGACTTGTAATCCGTGTTATTTCACCGTGATGGGGAGAAAACATTGACATTGTGTGTGTGTGTGTGTGTGTGTGTGTGTGTGTGTGTGTGTGTGTGTGTGTGTGTGTGTGTGTGTGTGTGTGTTTTGCAGGCTGTTGTGCATTTTAATCAGAGCATTGCCTAAATTCCTGCACTCTGGCGCACTCTGGCGGCTGCACACAGGCAGTGCATGCACACAGAGAGACAGACAGACAGAGACACACACACACCCGAGCACGGTTTCATAGTAAGCTCCACTGCGTTCGCAATTAACAATTGCTTAGATAATATCTCAGACATTGTCTAAGCTCAGGCACTGTACTCTAAATAGGCATAGCGAATTCATCATGACATCACTATCATGTCACAAGTACACAGACAGACATTATACAGTTTTTATTTTTTTTCATCATTCTTTATCAATAATTGCCTCCTATGAAGTCTAACATCATGAGAATCCCCGTCACCAATAGGGAGCTGCCTATTGGTGTTCTCATAATACAACATTTAATTTGGTAAAATGTTACTTAATCGTTTAGTTTGGTAAAATGTTACTTAAAATGTTACTTAATTGCACGGCTCACTTCATACTGGGTGTGATTTTTTTTTTGTTGAAGTGAGCTTCCATCACTGTGATGACCACTGTTGTTTTTGAGCACCGAGCGGTGCAAATATACAAGTGTCATAGCAAAGGGTCTGAATACTTATCTTTGCAGGACGTGCTGTGATTGGCTAGCGAGACACATGATGACATTAACTTAAAACTTCGCTTCTGGAGGTCCTTGGCACAAAACATTTTCAGATGGGGGTCCGCGGCCAAATATATATAAGTTTGGGGGTACTTGGCACGAAAACGTTTGAGAACCACGGATTTACAGAACCTTGTAACTCTGAAAGTACATAATGAATGCACTGACTTGCTTGTATAACAATTATGTTACAAAAAGCCTAAAGAAACACCTTCAAAGCATAGAAAATGCAATCAAATCGACAAAAAGACACCCATTGTCTTCTTATTGTCTTTTTTTTCCCAAAACCTTTTTTTCTCTTATTAGACAAAAGTCTCTTGGCCTCTGCTTTGTTGTAGGATAGTAACCTTGGATGTAAATCCTAGTTACACTTCTAACTGTATAACTGCCCCTTTCAGTGAAAAACATTCAGCAAAATTATATTAATTCTCAACCACGCAAAGCCTTCCAACAAGGAACTATAGAGTATTTGTTTTATTTTGAGGTAGTATCCACTGGCACTCAGTTTGTAAGGGTGAAAATAAGTGCACTGCAGTAAACAGTTTGTTCGGAGTTACTTCTGTAGTACTGTACTATCCATCTCAAATTAGGTGAAACAGGTGGTGACACAATTAAGCTTGGCCTCATACATTACAGTATTGTATGGATTGTTTTTGCATGCTGTGTTGCTGAATATGTGCTCTCACTCCCTACTTGAGTATATTGTCACAGAGTATCAACAGCTGACTTGAAAGTTGTAACGAGCAGTGCCGGCTTAATGGAAGGGCTTTAGGTGCTGCAGCACAGGGCACCAACCTGGGGGGGGGTCACCAAACGGTGGGGAGAAAGTGAAAGAAGACTCAACTATCGCCGAAGAGGGCCGAAATTTAGAAGCAATGGCTGCTGAAGGAGCGCTAAAACGGTGAAACGTCAATTTTCCGCGGGCACCACGAAGGGTTAATCCGCCCCTGGTAACGAGTAACAACAACCTTCATAACAGTGGAGTCAAAAGTACAGTGGCCCTCATTTATCAACGCAGCGTATAAACCGGCTTATATTTTTCCATATATTCGGCCGTACACCAACGTCGAAGTCACATTTATCAACGAATCCTACACAGCTGATCCGAACCTACATTTGGTCCCAGGCTTGATAAATGTCACGGCTGAAACCTAGCGTCATTTAAATAACACGCCCTTAAATATTCTCAAAACGCCCCGATTTTACGACATGAAGAAGGACCAGAATACGACCAAAGACATCAAAAGCCAATGAGAAAGAGTTTCCCCCGCCTGCCTCGCCACACACGCACACGCCCCCCCCTCTCTCTCTCTCTCTCTCTCTCTCACACACACACACACACACACACACACACACACACACGCCCGCCCAGCTGTGTTTTTCATGTATTGTAATCCGTACCGTAGCGGACGGTACAATCTTTGTCACGTAGGCTTGTAGCCTACATGAATGACATATTATGATACCAATCACATCGCCATGAATGGAATACGTTTGTATATTAATTTATTTAACCCATACCGAGCAGTGCACAAGCAGTCATGTAGGATATTCCCCGTGAGACGGCAGTGGTTTCGGTCCGTCCCGTTAATAAGAGATTGGAGCGTCGGGTTTATATCCTTAACCCATCCAGGTTGTAGTCTTCACAACTCTCTATGACATAACTCCATAACATAGGACAAGCTACTGTAAGTTTGTACACCTCACTGTCCATGAAAAGATCGTCGGCAGTCCCGACCGCGGGACTCCCGAGTCCCGACGCAAAAGCGCTTGTATATTTTGAAAATAGCAGATCTACAAGCTCACAACACGTCGCGATGCGACCCGTTTTTGAGCTTGCAGATCTGCTATTTTAAAATAGCCAATGCAACTGAATGACTGTTAAAGCAGTTTGTTTAAATTACTTTATAAAATGTTATATTTTCACAGGGATTATTTATTAGTGTGTAGATATACATTTAGGAGTGGATTATGTGTCCAGATGCCTGTCAGACAGTCAGACAATGCTGCTCCGCAGGTCTAGAATGGAATAAACGGGCGCAGCCAACGTCAACAACTGGTCTCGACCAGACGTGAGATCTCAGCGTACCCTAGGATGAAGCCCACGTCAGGATATATTGATAAATGCCGAAAGGTGCGGTGATCTCGCCCTACGCCCATTATTTGGGCTGCACCGCGTTGATAAATGAGGGCCAGTATATGTCTTTGAAATGTAGTGGGGTAAAAGTCTCCCCCCCCCCCCCCCAAGAAAAAATAGAAAAGAAAAGAAACAGATACAGTAAATACAATAAATACTTAAATAAAGTGAAGTAGTACTCAAATAAATGTACTTTTGTTACTGTCCACACCACTACCCGTACCTGAGTGTGAGCTAATTTACCATGTCACAGACCTTATAGTCATTTTGACTTGCTCCTAACTGCTACTTATTTTGACCCCAACTTCTTTTCTTGTCTTTGTGTGTGTGCGTGTGCGTGTGCGTGTGCGTGTGCGTGTGCGTGTGTGTGTGTGTGTGTGGGGGGGTGTCATGAAGTTTATTTCCCTGTAATGTATTCAGACAGGATTCTCTCTCTCTGTCTCTCTCTCTCGCCCTCCCTCCCTCCCTCTCTCTGTGTGAGCGCACTGCGTGTCAGATCTGTAGGATGCCTGTAGGCTGCTCCCAGGAGAGGCACGGTGCTGCTCATCCAACACAAACAGGGTCACAAAACAACGACTCAGCCACTTGTGTGGAGTTTCCTTCAAATTAGCCCAGCACTTCCACGTCTAGTACATCACAGCCGATCAAGCAGACAATGAACGAAAGGGGAAGATGATGCCAGAGCTTTTGCACATTGATTTTCTGCAAAGAGCGATTAGATGAAATCAGTTACTCTCAAGTGGTTTTTATTTTTTCCCTGAACAAGGGGAACAAATACATTTTCACATGACCTGAGGAAGATCCACAAGGGATCGAAGCATTGTCGGCTTTTACCTGCTTTGGTGTGCGGGCTCTACTGTACCTTTTTGAACAGAAACAGATTTGGTTTATTTAATGGTATACTGTACCATGTTGGTATATGAAAAAATGATGAGATGACTCTGAAGTAAGCGGAACGAAGGGGTAGGATTAAAAGATACTCCTTTTTGAACATGTAGAATTATAGTTTTGTTGTTGCCTGAGAGGCTGTTTTGCATTTCTTTTTTATTATATTGCATTTCTTTTTATTTTTAACTTTGTTGCCTAATGTTCAAAATAAAGATTTAATTCATTCATTCATTCAAATACATTTCCATTGCGATCATATGTGACGTCTTCGAATGTTACACGAGCCAACTCGTAAAGATCCACGCAATGAACATACAATACTGCAATGTAAGTAACAAACATAAAACATTCCATTATGCCATGGTCTAATAGCTTTTTGCCTCATTGTAGGTCTTAGTAATGGCCCGATTAACTAACAACTTCTACATCCGACCCGTGACATTACATAGCCTATTGAGAAATGCTTTGATTTCGCGCGGCCTAACCCATGTTTTGGCAAGGAAAAATGTCATCATTACGAACGTCAGCTTAACATTACAGGGCTCGCTGGACCTTCCTGGCCATCACAAACAGCCACCATAAGCGGAATTAGCAGCACAATTAATATTCCGGCCATATTTTCCCGGGGAGAAAGCAGAGGGCAGCAGCTGCTCCCATATGCAGACCTTGCTGTTATGACCGTGGGGGGCGATGTCAGAACCCCCGCCCGCCGCCGCTCTCCCCCGCCACCCCTTCGTCCTCCAACAGCTATCATTCTCTCTCCTCCCTCCTCCTCTATCATTAATTCGTGTTCTCCTCCTTCCATTTATCTGAACCTCACCCATGTCTCCCATTCCTGTTATTTCTCCATCATCTCATCCCTTTCTCCTCCATTTCTCAGACGGAATTGAAGAGGCTGCGTGCTGCATGTTGCCCAGAGTCTTTTCCTCTGGGGACGAATCCCCATCATTCACCTAATTCGAACGTGTGTTTTGAATCAGCCTGAAGGGTGAGCGGTGCACGTCTCTGACCGCACATGGAAGCTGAAGTCCTCGATTGTGTGAGTGACATGTAGAACATTGGAGCTTACAAGCCTGGGTTAAACTGAGCTCTTCAACTTGTGTTAGACCGATTCTTCTTTCCTCATTTCACCCATCCCTCTACTACCACACACACACATGCACGCACACGCACACACACTCTCTCACTCTCTTTATCTCCCCCCAGGCCAACAGGCCAGGAGGTAGATTGTTTTGCCCGTCACCATGTGTGTGTGTGTCCATGTGTGGGCCTCGGAACCCCCCCTCAAGGACCCCTGGGGATCCCCAGACCCCACTTTGAGAACCACTGATCTAAATGCGGGGAGACGTGTGCATTGACAACTCCATTGAGATTATGACTGGATACAAATGCTATTATGTTAGAGAAGCTATAGAGTTCTTCATAAGTGAAAAGCAGAAATGACTAATAAGACGAAAGCGATATCAAAAAGAAACGGGGATTCCCATATGAACGGCAGCGAGAGGAGAATTGAATGAAAGTTCAATGGATTTTTTTTTTTTTTTTGTGCATCATCATAAATTAATTTGCAACCTTACAATTTGATGGAAAAATATAATGCTCAATGTCGAAGGAATATGATTGCATAAGCAACTACGGCTTTATTTGATCAACCTTCCCTGCACAGCGGGGCAGTGGTTGCTTTTCTCTCAGGGTGTACTCCCCTAGCCTTTGTCTTCCCAGACTTACCCAGGCAGTGGGGTAGTGGAGCTGTTATGTACTGGGGCTGGGGAGTTGTAGTACTGTAGGTGCAGGGAGGTGCTGGGTGGTTGTAGCAGTGGTGGGAAAAAGTACTCACATTTGTTACTTAAGAAAAAGTATCAATACTGCAATGTAGAAATACTCTGTTACAAGTAAAAGTCCGGAATTCAAAATGTACTCGAGTAAAAGTACAAAGGTATCAAAATGTATGTTTTGTAATATTAATCAGAATGTAGTACATAGTGGAGTATCCATATATGCCCATATATGGACATAATCGGTCGGACCAGCGGTTCTGGGCAACCGCATATCCGAGCCTGCCTATATATGGGCGTGTTTTTCAATGTATTTTTTCATTTATAAAAAAAAAAATGGGGAAAAATGAATACAATAAAACCATTAAATAAAATAAATGAAAGAAGTAATTGAAAAAACACGGCCCCCTCATGTATTAGGAGGGCAGGATGAGTCACCAGAACCAAGGACCGGATGTTAAAAATTGAGTTTGAAGTTATAATGGGTTTGTAAGGGGTCGTGACTGATAAAATAAACACCAAATATCTAAATACTGAATCACCAACTTAAAAACTGTCTGGGGGGCTCACAAAAGCCTGAGTAGACAATGAAATGACCCAAAATGTTTTTGAAAGTGAAATATCACGTTAAAAGATGTGAAGGATAGACACTCAGACACACTTATGTTAGCGGGTAGATTGTTCCAAATGTCGTGTCCTTGAACTGAAAAGGAATTTTGCACAAAGTCTGCGCATCTAGACCACCTCAAAATCCCCTCTGGTGACGGCCCTTGTACTGATGTCCGTGTCGGCCTTCCGTTTTATAAATTCCCCCATAGGAGACGGGCATAAACCATGTAAAGTTTTATACACGGTACATGCCTGTTTAAAGAGCTATCTTTATTTCAGACAGAAGTCCATAGCACATAAAGGTAACATGATAACATACACTAAGAGACATACAACATGGGAAAAAATGAGAAATTTAAAAAAGAAAGTACAATAGTGACATGAAAGTACTATAGTGCAATCCTACCTAATCAGCAGCAGGCTGCTGCGACAGTGCTTGCACGGCCTGGACGTGACCCGGTAACAGCTCTTTATAGGGTTTGTTTGCGCCACTATAATGCTGTTGTTTGATACTTCCAGGCGCTGCATAAAATTGTACATGAGTTGCCTTAACAGCGCCTCACAAGTGGGCACACTAACAGAAGTGAACTTACTGGCACTATGCCACATAGAAGAGATAAAAGATAAAAAAGTGAATATATAACAGTAGACAATAAAATAACATAATATAGGGTTAGAAATACAAAGTATTGTATGAATTAATACAATGACAGATTTCATTCTTGGCTTTTCACTGTGTGACTATCTATGTACCTTGTGTAGGTTTAATGCAAGGCAGTTTGCCAGTCTTTTGGCAGAGGTACAGCAGTGGCTGAACAAACCCTGGTACCACAGAAATGTACTCACACATATATAAAACTAATTTCATTTCATCTGAGAATAAGTGTCCTCGACTGGCAAAGATGGCTATAGCAATACAATAACTAAAGTAACTTGCCAAAAATGACACCATGATCAGGCAGATGATAGTGAAGGCTCTCCTCTTCAGGCCGTTGTCCCTCTCCCTCCCCATCTCCCCTGGAACGGGCTGTTTCAGAGCCCTGAGGATGGCCAGGCTGCACACTAGCATTACTAACATGAAGAATAGGCATTGGCCCACGTAAACATAAAACTTTAACTCGGTGAGAACCAGCGTGTAGAATACCGATGCCCCAAAGACGAGCAACCAGCCCAACGCAGAGCAAGCCACCCGGTATCTGAGGGGTTTGTACTTGAGGAAGATCACTGGGTGAACCACCGCTATGAACCGCTCGACACAGATACAGGCCTGGAAGAGGGGACGCCCAGTGAACAGGAAGCCTTTGGTGAAGAACTGCAAGAGGGAGATTTCTTTGATGAGAAGGAGAAGATAAAAGAAGCTGCCAATGATCTCACATACACTCAGATTGAGTGTAAAGATCTCTGAGGCCAGCATACCAGTGGCTCCGGTCAATACGTGCCACAGAACACAGCCATTGATGGGGACGCCCAGGACCAGGTTGATTGTTGTGCAGGTGACGCGTAAAATGTCCGCGCTGCTGTGGACGGAGGACTCGTTTGATGTGTTCATCTCGCTGCCAGCGTTGATTTGAGTGTGCTCTTGCTTCTCTCTTTTCGCGACTCACCAAAGTCTGTTGGAGACACGTGAACAGATGAAGGAGAGTAAAATATAGAGAGACAGAGATGAACACGTTAAGAGTGTTGCCACCATCCCACTATTGTTACATGCACAATCACACTTTAGTGAAATATCTCTACACGTAACACTAATCAAAATAGTACTTTGTACGAAATAGTACTTAGTCGAAGTAATCAATGTAACTACTGTCACAATATGTTTGCGCAACACTGTTGTACGACCAAGTATAAAATAGTGTGGTTAATCAGGCTAATCAATTTAGTCTATTGTAAAATATATATAATACAAATAATGATAATAATTTAGAATTTTTCCGTGTTGATTCGTTGATGTATTTAAAAGAAAAAGTCGATAGTTGCAGCCCTAAATACAAAACACCTCTGCATCATAATCAAGACACCACTACACAATAATACTAATCAAGACACCTCTACACACATAATGTTAGATCATGTATTTTCAACCAGACCTTGTCCTGTGCGTTCCTCTTGTATGTGTGCTCTGCTCTCCACACCTGTTGTTTTGTAGTGGCTGGATATGCAAAAAATGTAGTTCTCAAAATGTGAAGCAGGGCGTTCCTGAAAAAGATAATTCGATCGCAGCAAACCTCCCCTGGAAAGCATGTCCGAGACTACATTTTCGCCCATGTCCGCCGTCTGTGTGTCCGTCAGTCTGTGACCAGCTAATCTCTGAAACTGTGCACGCACACTCCCTGGAGGCCAGAGCAGAACCTCTGCCCCAAATGTTTCACATCGGCCCGATTTTTGCATTTTTTTATATTTCTCCTACATATTTTGTCCTATCACCATGCAAATCGGTACACATTATCTCTATAGTCATGTGATCAAGACGGACCTGTCCGATTTTTCATATTCCATCCTGATAGGCTAAGATTGTCTTCCAAAGTTTGCAGTGGCCCGTGTTGAACAAAATTCCTCAAATCATGAACATTGCACGCACATTCCCACTAGGCCAAGGAAGAAATGCCCTAAATTTTTTTCATTTTTTTGCCTGCCCACCACCGCGGAGGTTGTGGGTTCAAATCCATCGTGGATTCGTGGTGCATCCGGCTTTGTCGAGCGTCTATACAAATACGATTGGCCCGTGTTCGGGGGAGGGAAGCCGAGTGGGGAGGATGAAAGTTGTCACTGCAAGTAGTCCTACGAACTGGGGCGGTACCTGTCAGCAGGGAGTGTTGGGCGGGAGGAGTAGGGCGAATTCGGCTCTATGTCCTCCCGGTGGGGGCTCCTCACTGGTAGGTGAGTCAGTAGGATACAACAGCAGTGACAACACAGACATGTGTGTGGGGAGGAATCAATTGGCATAACAACTAGATTTGGGAGAAAAAGGGGTAAAAAAGCTTGCAAAAACTCTTGTAACTGTACTCTCACTCTCCATACAGGCCTCTCCACCTGTGCAAGATTACACCATTTTCCGCCATTTTACTAGGGTGACCATATTCTGAATTCCCAAAAAGAGGACACCTAACGAATGCATTCGTTCCGTGCGCGCGCGCGCGATTTTTTGGGGCGGTTCTGGGCGGTTTTGGCCGTTTTTTGGGGCGGTTCTGGGCGGTTTTGGCCGTTTTTTGGGGCAAAAAATTGGTGGATTTTGGGTGGATTTTGTAACTGTTTTTTTTTTACTTTATTTCGGTTTTAAGGTTAGGGTTAGGGTTAGGTTAGGGTTATGTTATTTAATTATTTTGGGGGAGCCATTCTTCAAAATAACCTCTCTCATGTCTATAATGTAAAAATGTAAAAAATGCCTCAAAACCTGTTAATTAAACAAAAGAAAATAGAGAAGTATCCTGTTATTTAATGTTTCGGTACCCCATTCTTCAAAATAACATCTCTCTCATGTCTAGACTATAATCATGTAAAAATGTAAAAAATGCCTCAAAACCTGTTAATTAAACAAAAAGAAAAAAGAGAAGTAGCCTGTTATTTAATGTTTAGGTACCCCATTCTTCAAAATAACATCTCTATCATGTCTATAATCATGGAAAAATGTAAAAAATGCCTCAAAACCTGTTAATTAAACAAAAAGAAAAAAGAGAAGTAGCCTGTTATTTAATGTTTAGGTACCCCATTCTTCAAAATAACATCTCTATCATGTCTATAATCATGGAAAAATGTAAAAAATGCCTCAAAACCTGTTAATTAAACAAAAAGAAAAAAGAGAAGTAGCCTGTTATTAGTGTGGTTGCCCGAATGGGCAACCAGACTATTGTTTTACAGAAACTTTCTTTCTAGATAAACTTTATTTCGGGCTGCATCTCCTCCCACAGTTTATTTTTCCCAATTTAGTGCCATATGTCAAAATGACCGGCTTCACCGGGAATCGTGCACTTGTATTTTGCTAAGAGATTGGTTGCATAGTTTTATTGATATTGATTTATTAGTGCATTAAATTTCCCCATCCACTTTAATGAAAAAGTGAAAAAACTCAAATTCAAGTATTTTTTTCTCTGAAACCGTAAGAGCTAGAGTTACCAGATTTGGTGGTGAGGTTCATGATTTAGTCCGAAATTATTTAAAAAACACATTACACCAGTCGGCCTCATGGTGGCGCTATAACAGCCCACTTTACGTTTTTGGCCTATAACTTTTGAACCGTAGGTCCTACAATAAAAATCTTTTTTCCCCTAGATTCCTTGGGTCATGACGCAACTCCCCATATAGGCCACGCCCATTTGCGTCAGGATAGATTTTCCGCCATTTTGAATTTTCTTCAAAACACACTTTTAGCTCCTCCTCCCACATATTTTCTTTAAATTTCACAAAAATCAGTACACATTATCTCTGGACCCATGCGATAATCTGGAGTGAAACAGAATTTTGATAGTCCATACCGTTCGTCCGTAAAAGGGGCCCGTTTTACAAAAAAGGCCACAAATCACGAACGAAACGTCCGGTCAATCCCAAATTTGAATCAAATGTCGAGGTCGGTTTACTCAACGAATCTTCAAAAGCATTTCCACTTTGATCCACAGGGGGCGCCAAAAATGCACAAAACGTAACCGTTTGATGCAAAAACATGATTTTTGGGGGGATCACTCCTCTCAAAATGAAAAGCAGGTGATCTCAGGAGTTACAGGACGATGTCATTGGCCCGCTACATTTGTGGGAGGGGCCTATTTATTTAGTGGGAGGGGCCTATTTCTTAAAATCAAAACGCAATGTATCATGAACGCAGGATCCAATCATCACCAAATTCGAATGGCACGTCGCGCGGCCTCCGACGGTATTCCTCCAAGCGTATTCCTCAAGTCCCGGCGGCCGCGACCGGCGTCGGCGCAACCACACTTTGCAATTTCCCATAATTGCGACGCGTCTAGTTTAATATGTTCCTGCTTTGCAAACAGTACACTCTGCTTCGCATTTGTCACGACCCAGACGAAAACACGGGTACTTTTTGCGCATTTCATCCGTGAAGTTACATTTGCGTTTCGGCATTTTCTCCGCCTCTGTCTGTCTGTGTAACTTTTTCGGGGAGCAATGATAGGCAGCGCTGAGCGCGACACTGTTCCGTGTGTGTCTGTGTGAGTGAGTGAGTGAGTGTGTGTGTGAGTGTGTGTGTTTGGTCACGTCTGCTGACAGGCTGCTGGAGGCACACGTGAGTCACGTGTGCCTCCAGCAGCCTGTCAGCAGCCGTGTTGCGGAACCAGGGTTACGGAAGGACCATATTTAGCGCTTTCAGTGTAAAAAAAAAATATATATCCCAAAACACCGGACATTTGAAGGATTTTATAAACTCCCCCCGGACAGGCCGGACAGCACCTCAAAAGAGGACATGTCCGGGTAAAAGAGGACGTATGGTCACCCTAATTTTACGTTTTCTTCAAAACACACCAAAACTCCCACAGACAGGTAGGTACACATTATCTCTGGGGTCATGTGATCAAGATGTATGAGTTAGATTTTTCAGATCACATTCCAAGTTGCTATGGCTGCCTTCCAAAGTTTGCAGGCCCTGCCTGGGTGGCCAACCCGGCCTGGCGGAGACCTGTAATCCGAGGAGCACGCTTTTCTAGTTATTATTATTATTATTATTATTATTATATTATGAGTGAGTATCATTATGGCAGTGAAAACACTCTGTACTCTGCACTGTACACACCGTTGTGAGGATTAGGCCAGCTGACACAAACAAAATCAAACACAAACACAAACGGACCACAGGCTCAAATAATCAAATGTTCGTAATGTCCCTGTCAACTGATGTTGACACAGTGTGTCATCTGGTCAACTCTCTCTCTCTCTCTCTCTCTCTCTCTCTCTCTCTCTCTCTCTCTCTCTCTCTCTCTCTCTCTCTCTCACACACACACACACACACACACACACACACACACACACAAAATGCACAGGTGCCAATGCCAAATAGTCAAATAGATCTAACATCTGCTGCTTGAATTACACAGGACCACAGGCTCATAATCAAATGGGGATGTTCGTAATGTCCCTGTCAACTGATGTTGACACAGTGTCATCTGGTCAACTCTCTCTCTCTCTCTCTCTCTCTCTCTCTCTCTCTCTCTCTCTCTCTCTCTCTCTCTCTCTCTCTCTCTCTCTCTCTCAGTCACTCACTCTCTCGCTCTCTCTCTCGCTCTCTTGCTCTCTCGCTCTCTCTTGCTCTCTTTCTCTCTTACACAAGAGAGAAAGAGAGCAAATGCACATGTCAAATAGTAAAGTAGATCTGAGATTTGCTACTTGAATTGCTCAGGAAGGTGGACCCAAAACATAGCCTACTTGCGTTTTTGATCAACAATAAGATGAGACATGATTGCTGATCAGGAAGAACACACACATCCAATCCCAAATAAGGCAGGTGCTGAGGAGAAAACAAAACAGACTTAAAAAAGGAAAGGAAAAACTGCTCGCACACTGTTGGGCTCCAGTAAAAAAAAAGAGAAGAAGAGTTTATTGCACCCACAAAGTGCCTGTGACACCATCGTAAATACATCCAATTATGATGCAGAGATCCAACAGGCTGGCTACATTGCATTATGCGCCGTTACGTCCTTTTACTATGAGCTTGTATATCTTCTATTTTTGAATAGCCAAAGTATGAAATAATAGTTAAAGTGGTTAAAATGATTGTGACTACTTTTGCTGGGGACCCCACTTTGAGAACCAATGCTGTATATAATACAGCATACTGTATTATATACAGTAGCTATATAATACAGTATATGATACACACACGCATGCCGTGGATTCTGTGTAGATATGAAAGGTTGAGGGAGCAATGGGAGTCAGGACAGACAGTATAATTGTGATTGGAGTGAGACCGTTCCCTGACATGTAGTCACACCTGGGTGGCTGACAGAACAGTGAGGCAGGGAGGCAGGGATCCCAACCGGCTCCCAGTCATTGGTATGCTGAAATGCTGCATTGAAGAGAGGAGCAGAGAACTAAGGGCTGTGGAGCGCAGAGAAAGAGAGCATGTTCCTCGCCTGAACTGTGAGAGCAACAGAGAGTCAGCGGGGAGGGAGAGAGAGAGAGAGAGAGAGAGAGAGAGAGAGACTGAGAAAGAGAGAGGGAGGGAGGGAGAGAGTGAGTGAGTTTTGCTGGGCCACCAAGACATGTGTCACAGACTACGAAACAGAGTTATAGTTATTCGAGTGCGGGTGTCGAGCACCCGGAAATGCCCGATCTACAAGATCGCAACGTGTCGCAGCACCGCGCGTTGAGAGCTTGTAGATTGGCTATTGTTGGTGCGCGACACCGGTACGCAACCAAGTATAGATTAGGCCTGACATGTATATCTTCGATGTCTCCGCCAGTGCCTGCGGTGTCGTCTAACTACCTGCAGGAGGTGAGTGACAGTATCAAGCTGCATGTTCAGGGTACATTACAATACACAAATGTATATATAGAGTATATATTTATATACAGTATGCACTGCGCACAATAGTATATGACAATGATCTTTGTATTATGTCAGGCATACTCGCAAAAAAATATAAATATAAAATCCTGAGAAGAGCAAGTATGTGACATGGTGCGGGAAAAGTTTACTGCATTTGTTGCACTGCTAACTTTTTTTTTTCTTTTTTACTGTACAATGCAATGCAGAAATTGTGGATGTTACTGCGGTTATGTCTGGTGTGGAATCCATATGCAATACTTTGCTATGCTAATTCTGCAGAAGGCAAAGCAGGGAGCAATAGAGTGAAAAGGGGGGACCTATAGTACAGCAATATTGAGAGCACAGTAAATCAAATTCAACCCCTCTTCTCCTGATGCCTGAAAGAAAGTTCAAAGAAAGATAGAGAAACATAATCCTGTCCGAGGGAGAGGGAAAGCTGAATTATTCGATCATATGCTTGGGGTTCAGGGTGAGATCAGTGGGTGATCCGTGCAGTCTAAATTTACCCATAGGGAAGGCCTGCGTGTGACAGTCTGTTATATCTCTCTGTCTCTCTCTCTCAAGAGGAGGGCGGGATTGTTAAGGCCATGCTTTGTTTCTTTCCTTTCCTTTTGTAAGCTAAACTTCCATGAGCTAGACTGACTGACTACCCTCTGCCCCACATTATGATAAAGGTTATCACAAAACATGAAGTTTGTATTTATAGGCTCTTTGTAGGAGATTGTTTGTGGGCGAACAAAAAGTCAGTGAGGTTATAGTTCAACTTCTTTTCTATTCTGTCTGGCCCCGGTCTCTCACTCTGAGCCCTATAGCATCCCTGTTCTGGGGCTAACATTCGACGAAAATAGCAGATCTACAAGCTCACAACACTTCGCATTGCAGTCCGTTTGTAGATTGGCTATTTTCAACAACAAAAATAATAATACGTTTAGAGCGAAAACAGGAGGGGGCCTAGTATAGAGCCTGACTAAGGGATTTAAAAACTGGGCTGACTAAAGGACTTAAAAACTGGACTGACTAAGAGACTTAAAAACGAGGTGTTGAAACACCTCGTTTTTAAGTCTCTTAGTCAGTCCAGTTTTTAATCCACACAGATGTGTGGATTAGTAGGATGTAGCAGTGCACACTTCTGATCAACAAAGCAGGTACACCGACAGGAAGGTCTTGAGGTCTTGTCGACAAGCTTAATGTTACGGAGATGCCATGGGCATCTCCTAAAGAGTAATATATGAATGACGTATTATGCATGATATGGTGAATACTAAATCATCAATCGTCGACTGGCCTATTTCTAGCCAGTCGACGATAGCAGAGTTGAGTTCACATAAGTAATAATTAATATTGATAATTAAGAAAAGCTAGGATCACTTTGACCGAAGACCCTATATCACCTCGACTGACTCAATTCTGTCCCGTCGATTACTCGGGACAGTATAGCACATTATTATGGTCATTGTTACAGTATGTGCTATAATGGACCATAATGGACAGTATAGCACATTATTATGGTCATTGTTGCAGTATGTGCTATAATGGACCATAATGAACATGGTGACGTACTGCTTCATACTGCATTTATGCATTTTGATGTTTGAGAGGATAATTTGCCAGACCTTTTTAGTGCGCAGGCTTTGTTTTTTAATTTGAGAAAATAGGAAGTATGCATTTCAATGTGTTCTGTGTACGGGTCCCTGGCACGGAAGCGTCTTCATGAGAAGAGTAGTGGGGGCAGGCTGAGATGGTTCTGAAGTGTTTCTATGTTTGTATGAATGAAAGGTTTTTTGTTTATATTAGAGTACCTGGCTGATAAGGGCAGAGGCTCTTATGTGTTTCATGAACCATTAGTTGGGAAAAAGTGCATCATGACATTGAGTGATTGGGTGAAACACATGACAGTGTAAAAACTAATGGATGAGATGGAGATTTCTTTCTTTGGTGTGATGGACCAAAACCACTCAAAACTCAGAAGTAAGTAGCTACAAATGGAGGGAGATTGCATGTAATGGACAAACTGCACTCAAAACTCAGTAGCAATGTAACTTTTGTAAAGATACCCAGCTACATGGTGAAAAACGTAGCTGAACTACTTGAAAGCGATTCTGAAAGTAGTGAATCTAGCCACAAGCTATGGTAGGAATGGTACTGGGATAAATTATCCCGTGTTTTTATTGCTTTATTTAACATTTTCAAAAATCAGTTAATTATAAAGCGAGGAGAGAAAGCATTCTGAGAAGCCGTTTCTGGCTGTTTTGTTTCTTTGCACTATGAAAAGCTTGATACTTGTACTTTTACTTTAGATTCTTGATACTTAACTCTTGATACTTCGTTTACTACGTTTTAACACCTGACACTTATCACAAGTACATTTAATGTGAGCTAATTTAACAATTTGACCCAAGCGATTTCATGGGTGAATGAACTTGTAAGGCAGAATTGGGCAGCAGCCATGGAGCAGTTGCAGCTTTGTAACATGGTGGCTGGATAGCTACCTCCTGGCGTCACTTTTGGGGAGTAAGTATCTTCGCACCACAAAATAAATAAAACTAGAAAAAGTGCTCCTCGGAGCACAGGTCTCCGCCAGGTCAGGTAGGTTATTGTGGCCTCCTGGTGGCGCTATAATAGGCCAATGTTTAAAGGGTACCATTTGTTCTTAGGCCTTGCACGGTAATCGGACACTGCATTCATGGTTTGAGGCATTTTGTGCAACATTTTTTTTTTTTTACTGCAAACTTTAGATGTCAATCTTAGCCAATGAGGATGGAATATGAAAAATCAAACACATCCGACTTGATCACATGACTATGGAGATCATGTGTACCGATTTGCGTGAAATTTGGATAAAATCGGAAGGAGTAATATAAAGAAATGTGTTTTACATAAGTCGGCCTCCTGGTGGCGCTATAAAAGGCAGATGGGAAAAATGCAGGGCAAAGGTTTTTCCTTGACCTCTAGGGAGTGCGCATACAAAGTTTTACACAGATCGGTGCAGTTATAGGTAAAAACATGAATCGGCCTGTTATAGCGCCACCATGAGGCTGATTTGAAAAATTTCAAGTGGCATTTCTTCCTCAGCCTAGTGGGAATATACATGCAAAATGTCATGGAAATTGCACGCTGTGCTCATGATTTGAGGCATTATGTTAAAAATGGAGCACACCTGCAAACTTTGGAAGCCATTCTTAGCCAATTAGAATGGAATATGAAAAATCTGAAAGACCCATTTCGTTTAATGACTATAGAGATACTGTGTACCGATTCGCGTGACGTTTGGACCAAATCTGTAGGAGTACAGTAAATAAATGTGTTTTGCAAAAAGCAGCCTCCTGGTGGCGCTATAACAGGCCCATGTGAGAATTTTGGGGCAGAGGTTCTGAATTGGCATCCAGGGAGTGTGTGTGCACAGTTTGGGAGCGACCGGGCCAACGGTGCCGGAGATTAGCTGGTGACAGACGGACACACACACGGACACACACACGGACACACACACGGACGGACGGACGGACAGGGGGTAAAACATACTCTCTCGCCATGCCTTACGGCCTGGCGGAGAAAATAACATAAATTAAACGTTTAACCAACCAGTCTTAAAGGACCACTTCACCCATTTTCAACCTATTTTCATATAATTGGTCCTCACTAATCATTGGTCATTATAATATGGTAAAAAAAAAATCTGCTCACTGTGTGAACAGCTCAGAAATGCGCCTGCCAGTGACATGCGCTTGCCAGTGACATGCAATCTTTCTCTTCCTGGAAAGTTAGCATGCTATAATATCAGCCATTATTCTCGTATTTATATAAAATAAAATAAAATGATTGAATGGGTGAAGTGGTCCTTCTCCAGTTAAACAGTCAAACAGGTTTTTTTGTTTTTCTTTAAAAAAAAAGTCTTACAACTGTGGCCCCCTGCCTAATCTAGTTGAATACCCCTGATCTACCCTCATCGCTCTAATACCGTGCATCCCATAGCCTGGGGGAGCGTAACCTGGACAACAGACCCCGTGGGCGCTAACGCTGCTAGCACCATAGAGTTAAGGTTAGCACCAAGAGCTAACAGAGTACATCCCATAGCCTGGGGGACCATGACAACAGACCCCGTGGCCGCGCATGCATGCGCACGTGGCGCATGCCACGAAAACTGAGGTCGTAGAGTTAGACAGTTTCCAAAAAAGGCTAACAAACAGCTTGAATTTGGGGAAAGTGAAAAACATTCTTCCTCACGGTGTGCATATGCTAATGGTCAATGGCTGTGTGCAAGAGCAGAGCAATTGCTTAAGCCACTGAGGAGAACCAAGAGTGTGTGTGTGACTGACTGACTGACTGATTGACATTCCTAAAATTATATAGGAAGATTAGTCCTCCTCCCCAACACTTAAACTTCTTTTCAATGTTTTTTTAATGATATTGTTGATACCAATTGTAGAGTCTACCTGGTGCGCATTATGCCTGAGGTGTCACATTCTCACAAGAAGTAATCAAACTCGACCTCCCAACATGTCAGATATAGCCGTTTGGTTAAATGTGACGACTTGGGGTGAAAATGTGTTGAAAAGAATAGAGGTGAAAGAGCAGAATGAACCCTATTGACTTATCAAAAGGAACAAACCCGCAACCCAAAAATGTGGCGTGCATCAAATGTGCAACTGTGCAGGTTATGACTTGTGTGTTTGTGTTTCAACCTTGGAAGACTGCTAAGCGGACTATCCCATCATATCATGAATAATACGGAACGCTGCACAACATGTCAGAGACAGGGAGAGTCGGTCTCGTCAATATGAGTGATACATTATGAATGCTATGCAAATAGCACATAAATAACATACAGTGTATATATTCAGTTCTGTGCGTGGTGGGCGGAGGAAAAATGCTCACTGTGAATTACGGTTGGAAGCAGACTCTTAATCAAATAAATTCTCAATGAAAAGGGATCAACAGCCTTTCCATTCTATAAAAGGCTATATACGGAAATATACGGCATATCGATACATGTGCATTTCGCACACTGCATATCAAAGAGAGCCTTTTACAGGAATCACTACCGTGGGCTGCAGTTCAAACGTGTAATACAGGAAATTGATATTTCCCCCAAATTGCATAATACTTTGAAGCTTAATTAAGTTAACAAAGTGCATATATAATATGATGCATTGGCAGAGGGAGCAGGTTTCTGGTTTGGGCGTATTCCACACGGGCCCTCTCTCCTCCAAAAGGCTTAACTAGCTGCGCCTCAAACAGATTGTCAGAGGCACACACAGAGCTAGGTTACTGCAGGCCCAAATTACATAGCCAAATTTGGAGCGAGAAGTGACGGTTCACAGAATGCACCATGGTCTTTGACGGCCGATCAAAGATGAGCAGGGGTCAAAGAGATGGCCCAAGAAGAAATCACTCACATGCCAGTCATAAAACTGGATTCAGGACATGGTTACACACACGGTCACATGCACTGTCACATGCACATGCACACGCACACGCATTTGCGAAAACGCATATTAATGTACTTTCTGTCATTCACTCTCTCTCTCACACTCACACGGAAGCAAACAAACTAATGAGCAATAATGTTTTAAAATCTACATAACCGCCTCACTGTACATGTGATTAAGATTAAATATAATATTAGCTCAATATGCAGTACAGACAGCAGGGCAAAGCACTGTATAGCTCCTCATATAGAACAACCCTTAACTGCAACAAGCACATGGGTTTTTAATTTCAAACCATGGTAGGAGGGGGGAGCGCTGTGGGCCTTCATCAGCTGAGCAGCTAGTCTGCTCTCCATTCCCAGGCAACAAATTAGACCTGCAGGATGAGACGAGGGATCTCGCTCATATCAAAACTAATAGTGACAAATGAGGCTGGGCAACAGCTACAATGCACACACACACTGTAGCTATTTCATTTCCATGGCAAGTGACATTAGAATTCAGCACACTTGCCTGCATTGAGGGTGGGTGCTTTGCACAGATCAAGGGATGTTTTGTTTTTATTTCAGTTGGCACACTAAAGACACGTTACAGTCAGGCTCTCAGCGAGAGGGGAGGGTCAAATGAAAGAAAGTGTCTTTTTAAATATTGTATCTACATGGTCACTAATTACTCTTGCGTGGTTCTGAGTCGCTGCCTCTCTTTCTTTCTCACTCTCTCTCTCTCTCTCTCTCTCTCTCTCTCTCTCTCTCTCTCTCTCTCTCTCTCTCTCTCTCTCTCTCTCTCTCTCGCTCTCTCTCCCCCTCTCCCCTTGTCAGGGAAGTTAGCAGAATATTTGGAGCGAACTGTTGACGCAGTCAACATAGGGAGAGCTAAATATAAAATGGCTGCCGTTATGCTAATGGTTGCCACTGAATAATTCAAGCACGGGTGATAATAAAAATGGAAAAAGAAAAAGAAGGGACCTGTCGACCTGTCATGTGTCCTGGCAGGGCACTAATTTGCTGTCAAGCCTCATACTGTACTTTTTTTTCCCACCCTCCTTACAGTTCAGCTGCGAAGATTAGTAAATATTTTGTCTGTCTCTCTGCTGATTGTAAACAGTGTCTGGATGGAAGAGACGGTGGATGGCGATGCGGGGAGGGAGGGTGGTGCGTGCGTGCGGCTGGTACTGGCAGGCAGGGGAATTTGGCTCGGGGAGGCTAGATGCTTTGCAGGCTGCCTGACGCTCTCTGTCATGTGTTCTCAGGAGAGACCGAGGCTGGAAGTCTGGGGCTCGGTGAGGAGAGAGAGCTTGCTCGCCTGCCTCAGCTCGCAGTTCAGGCCATCAGGGCCGACATGTAGGGGTGAAGGCCACGTCAAAAGGCGAAGAACTGACAGGAGAGCGGTGCCAAATTGGGGTATTGTTCACCCCTAGGGCTAGCCTCCCTCATGTTCCCTTTTTGAATTCTTTTTTTCTCCTTCCCTCGCTGTGCAGCAGAACCCCTCCCTCGCTCGCCCACCATCTCCTCCATCGTATTGCTCTCTCTCTCACTCTCTCTCTTTCTCTCTCTTTCTCTCTTATAAGTGAATATCTGCCAAACAGTCATACTGCTTTGTGGAGCATCCTTGAAATAATTACATTCTCTCACACACACACACACACACACACACACACACACACACACACACACACACACACACACACACACACACACACATGCTGGCTGCGCACACTGGTTCAGGGAATAGAAATGCATGAACGCTAGTGTGTAATACACATTATACACATGCACTCCCCTCCCCTACACCCCCACACAGAAATGCACTTGCATATGCGTATACACATGTGTGCATGTGTACAGGCACACTCTCATACTACCCTACACACACACACACACACACACACACACACACACACACACACACACACACACACACACACACACACACACACACACACACACGCAAAATCCCCTTCTGTTACCTGGGTTCTTTTGCGGCGAGTGCCTTGTGTGTTGGTAATGAGATGCAAGCAAGCGCTTTTGTGTTTACTCTAATTAATATCATGCATTAGGTGAGAGGTGCAGCAGTGCACATATGCTGACAGATGACACACACACATTAGGACAGCAATTTTGGGTATGCCATTTTACATTGTATTTGCTGTTTAAGCCCAACTCTAAGACCTGAGTTATACTTGTGAATCGGTGTCGTACATCAAAAATAGACGATCTACAATCGCACTGTGAACTTGTGGATCTGCACACACCGGCGCGCAACTAAGTATAAACTATCCAGAAATCCAACCCCATCCCCCAACCTAAAAGACTAATCCTAACCCTGACCCAAACCTGAATGTTTTCCTAATTGTAAAACGTATTTTTTCCTTTTTTCCTTAAAACAACCCTTTGTCTTGTGAGGACCAGGGACATTGTCTTCACAATGTCCTCACAAATTCTACTACTTATGGGGGCATTTGGCCCTCACAAGTATAGTAATACAAGCACACACACACACACACACACACACACACACACACACACACACACACACACACACACACACACACACACACACACACACACACACACACACACCCCTTGTGTGATGTTCTGCTGAATCTTACAGGTCTTACCAACAATATGAACTTTTCAGCTATTTCACTTTTTGCCCTTTTTGCAGTCTTTCAGTGATTGTGTGTGTGTGTGTGTGTGTGTGTGTGTGTGTGTGTGTGTGTGTGTGTGTGTATGTGTGTGTGTGATTCACACTCATTAGCCCTGATCCGGCTCCTCTCCTGGTCCTTTCAGCAGGATTCCTGTCGTGTGGGAGCGATCTCGTATACTACACACTGTCCCCGGGTATTGCTGCCATGTTTCCTTCTGCCTATTCCGGATGCCCCTGTAAATAAGGCTCCCTCTTCCTGGCTCATTGCGTCTTAATTCCCGGCTTTCCACAAGGCATGCCGCGGCCCTTACGACTAGCGTTGTTCTTAGCTTCAGCAAACTTCCTGCGCCCGGATATGAAAATTGCAAACGTTTCAACCTTTCGGTTGCTTTGGATTTAACATTAATGATGTTGTTTTCTAGACGAGGGGGATCGGGGAGGGGGTGTTGAAGATGAAAGATGGGGGGAAAATGAGCCTTTAATGATACCTCATAAACGGCCTTTGTGTGTTCATTAAAGAGCTAGAAAAACACAACAGTGTATAGCGTATAGTCACTCTTACGTTATTGATCATAATCATTATTTTATGATAAGCGATAAACGAGATACAGGTTATGAAATACCGCGACTGTTTATATCTATATATTAGTGAGCTGTGAGTGCTAATTCAAAACGCAAACACAAGGTCATTTGCATACAAGTCTGGCGACCCCTGAGAGACGGTAATTCAACATTCTGTCATCTTGTTTGCTCCATGGATATAAACGCTGCGCTCACGGAAGTCAAGTATTTCTCCAATTTTATTTTTAGCTTGAGATTAGCTGTTTTGATCTGGACTTAACCCATTAAGACCGGGAAAACATCTGTCATTTTAGATTTTAACCACTTTAACCATTATTGTATACTTTGGCTATTCTTGTAGATCTGCTATTTTTTTAAAAATGTGTGCAAATCTTTGAATATATTTTTTAAAGCGAACATTTGTAACTCAAATCTTTGCTTCTGGGGGTCCCTGGAACAACATATTTTGAGATGGGGGTCTGCGGCCAAATGCATATCATTTTGGGGGTCCTTGACATGAAAAAAAACATAAGTTTAAAAAAAAAACTGTTAGGATTTAGAAGACATTTGTAGAATCCCCAGAAGCAAAGATTTGAGTTAAAAATGTTCGCTTTAAAAAAATATATATATATATTCAAAGATTTGCACTAATTTTCGCGATTTTTCTAAAATAGCAGACATACAAGTTCATAGCGTGGCACAGAGTGCCGCGCTATGAACTTGTATATCTGCTATTTTTGAATAGCCCAGAGAAATCTAAAATGACACAGATGCTTTCCCGGATTGAATGGGTTAATCCACTGCCAACAAACGGCCAGTCAGAGCCGGTGGTAATATGGGCAAATAAAATACATTTGGATATATTACCTCAGTGTCAACTCATTAGGACCATCTGTTCCCGTAAGACTCAGACTGGGTGAAAAGTTCTCGCTGACTCCTGTAAGTGACTCTGAAATATTAATTAATGTTCAGTCTAAAGTTGTTCTGCGAGGCCCAGCATAGCCTCCCTTGGCTCGGCTTTGTCATTATTTCACATTATGCCACATCCTGCAGGCATTTCATGGAGATAAAAAAGAAATATGCAATGCAAGTTGAATATTAGTTCATAATTTAGAAACGTTGACTCCCACATTAAAATACATATTATTGTAAGTTGTGCTGCGATAATGAAATTGAAAAATATAAGTGAGATTAGCATAGAATTACATATGAGAATATAGGAGGGTTCATAGGAATTATTTTTCTTATCTGTAAGCTAGTTTCCTGTGAAATGTAGGCATTAAGTTTGTTAACAGAATTTCACCGTACATAGGCAAGATTTAAAAAAAAGAATATATATATATATAAGAACGCAGTAACATGCTAGACAATGATGAAGTTCCGTGTCATACATTTTATTCTTGATATCCATGTTAACATACTGGTTTTAAATACAATACATTATGATTCAGTGGACAATGAAAATTGTAACTGTATGTCTCAGACAACTGTGACTGTTTTGTCAAATGACAGCTGAAATGAAAACATTAGAATTTCCAAACATTTCCACTCAGGGATGAAGCAGTGCTGAAGTGTTATTCTGTTGCATGCAGCATAGAGAGTAAAAATAAATAAATAAATAAAAACATTGGTATGCTAACTACACCTGTACATGGGTGCAAAAGAATATGAGCTGTAAAATCAGGATAAAAATTCCATGTTCAAGTTGAAGCAAAGATGCACTCAAAATACTGCAGCTGCTAAGGATGCTTGTGCTGTAGCTGGCAAACCCGCACCAGATGTGAGACAAATACCCTTGGAAAACTAACCCTTATCTGATGCAATGGCAAACTCAAATCCACTAATCCATTTCACGAATCCTTGAATCCACAGCTAGGCAAATATATTTGATAGGTTGAGCAGCATCGCACATTCTCTCTTTAGTTTTTCAGACTTGCATTTTTTTCCTTTCCATTTTTTTCAAGATGTCTCATTCCTTTGATGGGTTTGTTTTTTTGTTTTATTTTGTTTTGTTTTGTTTTGGGTTTTAAAAATCATGCAAGTCTCAGCTTTTTTGTCATGGGTTTTGTTCCTCTGAAACAGAATTTTTGGCACTACCCTAATGAGACCCTCTTGCCGTTTCCATGGAGACAGTCATAAAACTGTCAAGTTTCCACTCTTTCAAAAAATCTTGGGAGGGGGTTGTACTGCAACTGTCAGAGACACATTTTCAAAAGGCACGTCACATTTTTTTCCCCAAAGTGAATGCTTCATTTTTGGTGAATTCAGCCAGTCTGTGGATCCGTTTATCAAAACACACAGGCTCAATGTGTCGAAGAATGCCAGGGGCTTGATTGATGAATACATAAAAACACATAAGCAACTCGGACTGTCATAAACTTGTCTGTTGACTCTCTCCTTTTTTTTGTGACCCAGGATGTGAAGGTAAATCTTCCAAGGAATTTGAAATTATAGCGAACTGTGATTGTTTGAAGATTAATAGAAGTGACTTTCTGTTTGGTCTGTTTTTAGTAAATATGATCTACTGTCTCCAATAGCAGGAAACAGAAGAGAGGAAACACAATGAACTGTAGAAAATGAAGAGGCTGATTGAACAGACACCCAGATTAATCATCTAGCGTTCAGTGTTCAAGCTCAGAAATCATGTCAAACAAATCAAATCATATCAGACAGGCTCATACAGCTTATTCTCCCCACAAAGCAGTCACTATTCCTTTCATAGCAGATTGAGTGCTATTTGTTTTAGCGTTAGAGCAGTGCATGTGAAACAATTTAGACTGGAAGGGCTTAGACTACTAGAATATTTCATGACCCCTGACATTTAGTGGAATTCCCCTTTGCATGTCAAGTGACAAGGATATACTGTATGACAGACTGTCTAACTCTTGGATGTTTGATTTGGCCACATCATCCAAAAATGCTAT
This sequence comes from Gymnoscopelus braueri, assembly GCF_963280865.1. Taxonomy (NCBI): domain Eukaryota; kingdom Metazoa; phylum Chordata; class Actinopteri; order Myctophiformes; family Myctophidae; genus Gymnoscopelus; species Gymnoscopelus braueri. Next base: position 27,780,907 of record NC_137623.1, on the reverse strand, counting down.
TTTGAAGTGTTTTTCCTTCAAAGCTGTAGTACATGCACAGTACAGTTCTTTGATTTGGATCCTGGTTTACGAACCACCAAGCCCTTTAGTTTTCTAGACATTTTTGGAAAGTGTGCGAGACAGACGAGTACAGTAAGGCTATATGTGACCAATAAACCGCAAGGTTGTGTGTGTGTGTGTGTGTGTGTGTGTGTGTGTGTGTGTGTGTGTGTGTGTGTGTGTGTGTGTGTGTGTGTGTGTGTGTGTGTGTGTGTGTGTGTGTGTGTGTGTGTGTGTGTGTGTGTGTGTGTGTGTGTGTGTGTGTGTGTGTGTCCAGTTGTTTGACCTCTGTCAAACAATACGTATATATTGTACCTGGATCTGTGCCGCTAGGTCGCTCGGCTCGTCTGGAAAATATCAGACAGCGCAGAAAATGACATCACTATACAAACACACAAATGCCACCCATAAACACACACACACACACACACACACACACCCACACACACACACACACACACACACACACACGCACACATGAGTATGCACAATTACAGACACAAATACACCCACAAAATAACAATTACACTGCGGACCACAGACCATCTAAAACGGAGTTATCCTCATATTACGACGACACCTTTCTGTTGGCTTGTCGTCATTCTTGTTCACACACACGCACACACACACACAGCACACACTGTGCGGTGAACCACACCGGTCGCTTCTCCTCAAGCAGATCCAGCCGTCAATCAAATGACACGTGGCAGGCCTCCCTGTGAGTGACAGGTGATGCAGATGCACATTTCGGTGAGATGAGTCGAAGCGACACAACACTTCCGGCAAAACAACGCGGACGTCAGAGGGAAGGGATGGGAGGGAAGGAAAGGAGGGAAGGAAAGGAGGGGAGCAGGACAGGACACATGCATTTAATAAACCAGACGTTGATGCGCACCGGAATGGCTTGAGATCACTTCAGCACTTCACAGCAAAATCCTGAATGTTAATTTACCACTCAGGGCCTTGCCCTTGTTTTGCGTCTGATTGCAATTATCCCTGTAGTAAAGTACATAAATGGTGACTTTGCGCCACACTATTTATTTGTGTGCTGATGCATCTTTGACTGTCACCGAGAAGTTTATGTAAGCCTAGCACAATCTTGAAAATGGACAATGCCAGTGCATTAATCAAAATTGTTAATTTTATTAGAGCCAATGGACTCAGTCATCAGCCATTTGAAGCTCTTTTGTTGAAAAATCATATTTCACACAGCCTCCACTGCCACACTAAAGTCTTCTGGTTGAGCAGATGGCTGTGCTCAAATGTCTCTTTCGGTTCATTTCATATCCTTTATTTAACCAGATAAAACTCTCATTGAGATTAATCTGTTTTCCAAAAGTGACCTGGCTAAGAGAGCAGCATGAACATTGTTACAACAAACACACACAATACAAGCAGACGAATACAACTACTAACATTTCCAATGTATAAGGTTTTTAAATAATCACAATGCAATTAAGCTTCTGGAAATTGGACAATTCATGATTGACAAAGTTGTTACAGACAGTGGTAGAATTGGGCCGGTAGGCTTACTCACCGGTTACAGAGTACCAGTTCTGCTGACTTTTGCCCACTATACACATTACTTGTTATGCCATTACCATACCACATAATCTACATACTGTATGCATGTTGGGAAGCTGCGTGCAATTGCAAACATTGTCCCCCCTTTGCTTTCAAGGCTCTACCACAAAATGATGGCAATAGTGCCAATTAAGTGTCACCCGAGATTCAACATCGGATATAGTATTAGTCACTAATTGCTACATCTGAGAATAAGGATTAAAGTGGGTTTAAGAGAAAAAAATCTGATACTGAGATTATACATAATATAGATATATGTAGATAATATAGACGTATAGATAGATATATGTATTCGTTTATTAGTTTTTTGTGGGGGGGGGGGCACCGTGGGGCACTAGGCACAGCACAAACAGGAGTCTGCGGGACGTGAACAAAGATCCTACCGACCTTGACGTAAATCTCATCTTGCCTATTCTCTCTATCCATATGTTTAAAAAGTACATAAAGATATGTATTGTCTACATGTCAACACATTTATTTGGGCTGTCACAGGCTCACGTAGCCTACTTTTTTTTGTTTTTTCTTGTTTTTTCGGAGGGGGGGGGTCATTCGATACACGCAAAATGTTTATATGGCGAGGCGAGGGCCCTGGATGAAAGGAACCTGCCACTATGATAATAATTGTATTTCAAACACGATGCATGGAAGCAGCATGAGTACGGATGAGACTGCAGCAATGACATCACATTGTCCCATTGTTTGCCAGATTGCCAGTAAAATGTCAGACTGAGCGGTAGACAGTACTAGTACCAACTGCTCAGCCTCCTTGACAGATCTGTAGTCACGACTAGCCTAACCCATTCAATCCGAAAACGCATACTGGGTCATTTTAGATTTTTAGCTATAAACATTATTTTATACTTATACTGGGCTATACTTATACTGCGCTACAAGCTTTTAAAAAAATATATTTGTTACTCAAATCTTTGCTTCTGGGGATTCTACAAATGTCTTCAAATCCTAACAGTAAAAAAAAATAAAAGTGCTGTAATATCAGTGGTTCTCAAACTTTTTTCATGTCAAGGACCCCCAAAATTATATGTATTTTGCCACGGACCCCCATCTCAAAATATTTTGTTCCAGGGACCCCCACCAGTAGCAAAGATTTGAGTTACAAATGTTCACTTTAAAAATATATATATATTCTTCTTTTGGCTGTCGTTTTAGTTTTTTCAGTTTTTCTTATTTTTTTCCACTTTTTGCCCTCTTCTTTGTACTTTTCCATTTACTTTTTGAGAGAGGGGTTGGGTGGGGGGGGGTTGTGTTTGTCTTGAAGGGTTTCTTTATCACTATTTATCCTTTTCTGTAAGCTGTGACAATCCTTCAATAAAAAATATGTTAAAATAAAAAATATATATTCAAAGATTTGCATACATTTTCACGATTTCTTTTTCAAAAATAGCAGATCTACAAGCTCTACTAAGCTTGTATATCTGCTATTTTTGAATAGCCAAAGAAATCTAATGTGACACAGATGCGTTCCCGGATTGAACGCGTTAAGCATAACCTGTAACCACTGTCACAGCCCGGCTCAAATGCTGCGACAAAGTATAGGGAGACAACACCAACCTGGCTGCCAAGAAAAGTAATTTACTGGTCCAAAAAACACAAGTCAAAAACTAAATGTGAAATATCAGTACACCAGTAATGAGTTTAATGGCTGACTCAGTCAGTCTGAAAATCGGCAAAACTGTGTCAACTATATCAAAATTAAATCAAGTGAAATACCTTACATAATGGTAATTGCTACAATAGTTTTTTTGTGGCTTTCATTTATCAAATCATTTGCATAACAGTATTATTATTATTATTATTATTATTATTATTATTATTATTATTATTATTATTATTATTATTATTAGTAGTAGTAGTAGTAGTAGTAGTAGTAGTAGTATTAACAACTATTATTATCATCATCATCATGTCTAACAACTATTATTATCACCATTATCATCATGTCCAGAATCTATTCACATATCTTTACCTGCTTCATACAGATCGGCATTTGTCCCCACGTAAACGAATTTGAGTGCTTAGAAAAGTAGAGAAGTTCAAACTTGGGTCCCTGCATTGCTCATGTTGTTTTACAATAGCAGCCAGTCTGAAATCAGAGACGTGTACACAGTACAGTGTAGCACACAAAAAGAATGAAATTAGTTGATCGGCACAGTACTGTTTGTGAACATCTCTGTGTCCTGTGATGTTTCCCCTCGCAATAAAACAGGGAAAAGAAGAGATGTCTTCATGTTGTTGTTTTTTGTTTCGCTTTTCATTTAACGAGAATGACCAAAGGTTATTCGATGTCAACAACTCCCAAGTCCCAAAAGTGGCACCGAAGACCGAGGCCAAAATGTACTTTTGGAGCCGTGAGCGGTGTGGTCTGAGCGAGTGAGGGGCGAGTGAGTACAGAATGAAGCAAATAGAGAGAGAGATAGAAGTGAGGCCACGATTAGGCAGTGTCTATCTGCAGGCAGGGGGTTCCACAGGGCGGGTGAAAGGTGAGAAGCAGTGGAGCGGGAGCAGAGCAGAGGGGCTACGGCTCACTCACAGTGCCAACAAAACCTTGTTCCTTCCCAGTGTGCACGCACGACGAACTTGGCTTAAGAGAGGTGTCACCATGACTCAGTCATAACCTTATAAGGAGCTCCCAATGCAGCTACACCCAAATATGGAGTGTGTTGTCTAACCTCAATGTGTCGTCATGGCATCAGGCGCAAACAAATCAGTCAGCTCCATATATGGGCATATACTGATGGCATCAGGGATCTCCATATATGGGCATATCGGCCGGTGCGACGTAGGTAACACAGCACAATGCGTTGAGTGTGTAGATTTTCATTATTACTGCACGATTAATAACACTTAAGTGATTAATTAATTGATGCGTTGATATACAAAAAGCAATAAAATGAATAAATGAAATAAAAACAATCGATAGTTGCAGCCCTAATTGAATGTCTGTACTGTATATAGAGCAAAATGCATGCACATACTGTACACTACATCCATACAGATGTTTGTCTGATCCTGCTATGTTGTATGCAAGCAGATTGGCTGTCATACGAGCTCTTGACAGTCTTTTTTACACAGTGTGGAAAAGACCATGAATGCCAAATGATGTATATTATACCCTTTATGTAGTTAGTCTGTGTTACAGCATCAAAGCAGCCCCTGTGTGTTTATTTGGGGCTGTTGACATTACCCCTATCTATACTTCATATAGTCCCTGTCCCTGCAGTGATATGCTGATATAGGCATTGTTAGCACAAGCTGTGTTAGTAAACTCTATGGAGTGCCATTATTTTATTTTATTCACTCTGAAGCTGTGATGGGGAAAATAAAAAGTTTATAAAAGCAATAAACCTAATAGAATTAGATGTTTCCATCCCTGTGTTGGTGCTCTTGAAGTTAGCAGTCAGAATTGACTGGTGAAAAGGGAGCGTAGGTACTGTATGTCATAAGGGTCATTGGGTGGCCACCCTGCTTCAGTGATGTTTCGTTGATGAGCCCACAACGTCTCTGTGGCGTCCAAGGTACACCCCCTCCTTTCCATACCCTCTGTATGCCTCAATGGACTATGCATGGCAAGGCCATCCTTTCCTCTGAGTCAAGCCTAAAGGCGGTTACACACCGGCGAATATGCGAATATACGCAAAATTCGGACTCGTTCCGAATAATTAAAAGACGCTTTTTTCGCTCCGCGAAACTGGTGTGGAAGCTTGCATTGACTTTATAAGGTTTTTAAAAAAAACGTATTATTCGCATGAAAAAAATCGCCCCGGTGTGTAAGGACCTTAAGCCTGACCGCATAACTGTCTTCATCTTGCTGCCCAGTTGTTGATCCAGAGCCAGTTGCTGCTTTTTTCTGTTTTTGACAGAGACTTGGTTGCCTGTTGGAGGGAGCGACCCACATCTTGAACAGACTTGTCGTAGATGTTGCAACGGATTCCTTGCATCCCACCTCCACAGGGAATATGATGGTGTTCCAGCTGTTCTGGGCAGCTTCTGTTGCCAGGTCAGAATACCTCGTAAGCTCCTTCAACCCCATCTTCCCATGGTACATGTCAATTCCCCAACATTATGCCAGCTTTGCGGTTGTGGACCACAGGACCATATCTGGCCGGAGTGTTGTGGCCACTATTTCCGGGGGAACACAAGCTTTTTGTAGAGGTCCACTTCCATTCTCCAATCTCTGACATATTTTGGTGTTGTATGGTTCTCTTGAGACTGGCCTGTTGGTACTAATGGTGTAGAGTAGACCTTTTTTGCTGATGTTTGTGGGGGAGCATTTGTGGTGGTTTGCCTCTGCCTAATGTTTACTTGGTTATGCCAAGTAAGTGTAGTGCCCTTGGGTGAGACTCATTATGCATCCTGAAAGAATGTGCTTTAGGATTACAGGTGCTGGACAAATTTAACAGGTAGATCTTCTCTGAACCAAAGCTTCAGATTTTTGGGTGAGCGTAGCAGATTCTACGTGGTTCTGATGACATCCTGCATATCCTGCATTGTAACTTATTCAGTGCATGGAGGAACAAGTCAAAGGCAGAGCACAAGATCATTTTTCTGTCACACAAATTCAAAGCATTTGAGAGTTAAGAATTCAGCACCACAGACCCACTTCAACTAATGAGCAGTAACAGTAAATGTTTAGAAGAATTGGCACGGCGGCCCAACAGTTCAAGTACAAACTCAATTTCAAATTCCTACTACTCGAAGGGCATGATATAAGTACGCTAGGCGGCTATAATGAACATCAATTTACTAACATCACATTATTTTTTTCCTTTTTTTTTCTCTCGTTTGAATAGAATCTGTCTTGTAAGATTACATTCTTGCAGACAGTGAGGGTCACAGTACAGTACTTGTTAATCTGGTTCCTGGCCCAGATGAAGGGAACGTTAGTAGTGGGATGAATCGTTGCTACGTCAAGCTCATCTGGAGTTGCAACAGGTGGAGGATGAGGGCGAACAAAAATATGCATCTAATTTGGACAGTTTAGACATTGCTTGTTTTCTTTGTCTTCATGTGTTTAGCTCCATTTCTTTTTTTAATATCCACTGATTCCTCTCATGAAGGCTACATCGTAGCAATGCAGCACCGTGCCAAACCTGCATTCACCCACTGTTGACAAATAATTGATAATGTAGCAGGAATGGGCTTTTTTGGCAGCTGTTGATGACGATTTTACCCAAAATACATGTGCATGTTGTAAAGTTAAAGCGGCACTATCTCAACTTTCTTTTTAAATATATTAAATTTATTTTTGTGCAATCTGTATGGTAGAGTATGTCAATACAATGTAACTTATACAATTGAGGTGGTTGGATTTTGTCTCCCTGCTCTTCTATTGAGACATTTAGACCGTGTCAAAGGTCATGTCTGTACCTAGACAAAGGATCTGACACACATTTTTACCTGATGGTCAAGATTCAATTTATCCCCTGAGCAAGCAGGCAGGCTCTATTAGCTCAATGGTAAAAAATGGCAGCACTTGCGCAGGAAACAGGGTTCAAAACAGCGATAGGAGAGGGAAGTTACATAGTGCAGATTTAACTGTAAGTGCATGTGCAAATAAACCAAACACTCAACACACCATTTCAATATTATTTCATGTTTTTTACTTATGGTCATGACTCAATTCAATTTTGTCAATGTACTACCAACCATGAGTGTAATCCCAAAGTGACTTGGGTGGTAGCCTATACAGTATATACTGTAGGCACATAATGGATGGTATGGCAACCCCTCAGCCACCCCTGACGGCCCGGCCCGCCTCTGAACTCATTATTGCCCCAAATGCTTGTTTGTGATAGCCCCAGGCTAAGGTGCTGATTCCTTTGTCATACCTAATATTCAAAGCCGTTGACCAAAAACGCTTTCATTCACTACTGTTGCCTATACCCTAGTATTTGTCTTAGAGCTTGTAACCTTTGACCTGTGACATGTTGACAAGTACGGACATAATATGTCTCAACCTCCCTTTTATGCTGTGTGACAGTGTGTCAGTACCAGTCCAGGCTGTGTATCCCCTAGTCTGGAGACGGCTGGCATGTTTAAACGGCTGTGTGAATACAGGGGGCCATATAATGGAATCAGGCAGTTTCCTGTATCTCCGTGTAACTACTGACGACACACATTGAATATGCCTACACTCACATACACTAAGATGCACTCCAACACACGTACACCTGGATGGAGGTTCGTTCTGTCATGTCCAATGATGCAACAAGATTCTGAGGCTCACAGCTGGAGGCCTGACTGTCTTTGGGGTGTGGTTTGACAACGGTGGCCTGAACTAGAGGGAGAGAGAGTTCTTTGGAGGAAGCTACACTGAGATGCTGTCGCGGTGGATTTCTGAGAGAATGCTTTTGGAGGAGTCTGGGGAGAGAGGAACACAGATTTGACAACATTCTATTCTGCTTTCTTTTAAATAAATCTTGTGTTTTCATTGTTTGGAAAAAATTACAAATATAATTTTTCCATAACAACAGTTGGCGTCACACAAACATATGATAGGCAAACACTTTTGGAAATGAGATCGGCAATCAGCCACAGTATTCTGGAGGTTTTCCACTCAAATGCTAAGTTCTGATATGCTGGAGGAGAGATCCCATCCATCACTGCTGGAACAACACACAAGAGTCGCTGCAGAAGAGGGAGGCAAGGTGGAGTTCTGGTTCAATCGAGAAGGCGGGCCAATAAGCCTCCCCTGCCTTCCAGTCGACTGGCACAATCCTTGGAGAATAAGTTATGTGAACTACTGTACAAGCACGTATACAATTCTACCGTGAAACCAGGGACAACTTTATAATTTGCCTTACAGAATCATGGATGTCTGTCAGCACCACTGCCTTAAACATGTAGTGTTGGGATAAACACAGAAGCACCCGCGGGAGGAAGTGGACTAAGAAAGGGGAGGGGCCAACCGAGTTCCTGTTCCTATTCACCTTATTCCTTACCACGCCCACCGTGGACGTGGCCAAGTAGGGGGATGGGTAGCCCCATATCAAGGGATTTCCTGTTTACCAGTGTTGCCATGTCTGTTTATAACTGTAACTGTGGGCTTGTTTTTAAAGTGTAGTTGCTTATTTGGGCTTGCTTCCTAATGTTTTTTAAACCAGTGGTTCCCACATTTTTTTCATTTCAAGGACCCCCAGATTAATATGTATTTGTCCGTGGACCCCCATCTGAAAATGTTTTGTGCCAGGGACCCCCACACAAGATTACGCCAAGCGATGTGTAGACAAGGCTGAGTGGATCATCAAAGACACTTTACCACCCATGCCAAAATCTGTTCACGCTGCTACCGTCAGGCAGGCAATAGGGCGGTATTAAGGGACAGTTTCCACAGCCAGTCCACTTTCTTAGTGCTGAGCCAATTCACCATGTCAGTCTTATATGCTGCCATTGCACTGACACTATCACTTTATGTACCTGGTTATCGTTGCTGTAGGAAACCTTGCATCTCCGTATTTGACCTTTTTTATGTTTTGTATTTTTCAGAAAGGAATGCCCTATTTAATACTTTTTCGTATGACGTTGTCGCACAAAAGTAGCGAAAATAGCTGATCACCTACAGTACATGTATAATGATGTGCCCAAATAAGAGACGTCAGGGTTTTTTCAGGTGTTTTTCTGCACAACAGAAAACGATATTCATATAAATAATAATACACTCACAGGAAATGAGAGGAGGAAAAATGTTTTGCTATGGCAGGTTGAAAGTGGTTACAGTAAGTCTGTCTGTGGGTTTTATAAATATTTAACCAATGAAAATGATTAACAAGAGCTTGTGATTAAATAATAACAACATAACTACATCTTTAGCACAGGTTCTTTTTTTCCATTCCCTGAGAAGGACATACAAACCTGGGCATACAAGATTTCTGCCCGACAGTGACAATCTGTGTCTGTGAATTGTATTCCCACACATTTCATACATATTTGATATTTACTGCTACATTATGTAATTTATTTTACTTACTTAGGTACTCTGCCTTTATTTTCAGAGTACACCCTTTTGTATAATACTAGAAGTTCAGCGCCCACTTGACAGCGCAGATCACTGGCGTAGCGTCATGAGGGCCAGTGGGGCCATGGCCCGGTTAGTGAAGCCCCTGCGTGCCACGTATAGCTGGCCAAACTCCTGAGCAACAAAAAAAAAACTCCTGGGCCAAAAAAAAAAAAAAACTCAGGGGGTCCGCGGACCCCCCTCCCCCCTTAGGGGTCCCTGGAGACCCTTGGGGGTCCTTGGGACCTACAGACACGGCGAAGGAAAACTGTAAAGCCACAGCCACGCATGCAAGCTGTTGCACATGAGCTCTGCAGCCGCACTGAGGCGCTCCAACACAAACACTCTGACATTAAGCTTCACACACACCACACACAACATTCACCACACTAACGTTCATTGTTGACAAAGTGATTGCACAGCCGCTTCTGCCATGACAACCACGTTAGCGTTAGCTACATGCTAACGTTGAAAGTGCGTTAGCGTTAGCCGCATGCTAAAGGCTCATGTTAAGCACCCTTGGGAAGTAAGCAGTGAAATACAACGATCGCTATCACAGTAGTGGACATAAACATGCGTTACATTAGTAGGAGGCTGCAGTGACCTCAAAGTGTTGACAATATGAATGACAGGGCGATTTATTTGAGACATGACGGTGATTGTGCTATCCAGCTGGGCTCGGTGCGTCTGACTGTAATGGCGGCAGCGAGCTATGTGAGGCAGTACTTGATGCTGCTGTCTGGAGACTGGCCTAAGTATGACACGACCAATGAAAGTTAGCGCTTAGGTTGTTGCTAAGATACGGTGTATGGCACAAAGCGTCTCTGCCCCATAGCTTGTAGATCTCGCACACATGATTGGCGTAGCCTGCGTTGCCAGGTCTGCCTTTTGTATAAGCGATTTTGGGCGTATTTGGGCGCGCTTTTGGGGCTCGTTTGCATAGACCACGGCAGCGCTTGTTTCTCGCCCGTTTCACGGATGTGGCAAGGAAGGTGTTGGGTTGCGCTGCGCTGTGGGGTAGTTGGGGTTGCTCGTGCGCGAGCATCCAGGCAGGCGCATGGGCAGTTCTGCCGATGCAACTTTGACCTAACTGTAACCAGAGTGTAGAAGAGAGAGTAACGTCACGCTTTGATCTCGCCGCAAAGCGGGCCTCTATGGGCTATAGTTCCAAACATTGGAACTATCTCATTGACGTAGACAGAGCACTTCCGCATTCCATTCTTACAATGGGAGTCGACGCTACTGTCATTACTCTCTTTCTAAATTACTCTGACTGTAACCTACCGAGGCACACCAGGTCGCGCATGCGCCTTATTCCCAATTGTATAATAAGATACAAAACGGCAAAGCATGCCATATCTATTATTACTATTATTACTTAAATGTAACTGCAAATCGTCACCAGCTTGTACAAAAATAATTTAACCCACTCTTTTACACCTGTTAACTTTTGATATGACAAATAAAGTGGGAGAAAAAAAAATAGCAAAAAAAATCACAAACAGGTTAATCACCTAATATAATATGAAAGCTTACTTAACTCACACACTTGTCAGTCATTTGAGCTGGAAACAAATAATAATAATAATAATAATAATAATAATAATAATAATACATTTTATTTGTATAGCATCTTTCATGACATGAAATGCAGCTCAAAGTGCTTCACAGAGCAAGAATAAAGCACAAGTGCTTTACAGAAAAAGTGCAAATAATTGAACAATAAACCAAAAAAAAGAAAAGCAAAAGCATAAAACAACATTAAAATAATAGCAAAAAGGGCAGTGAATCAGGCAAGACAGTGAGGACATATAGAGATTAGAGAACAACATAGAGATTTAAAAATCAACTAAAAGCAAGAGTGAAGAAATAGGTCTTGAGCACATTACGTCTAGAATAAAATGAAAGATCTCCATCAGAATGGCCTAATTGTATTTTGGAGTTTTCCACCTCTCTCTTTGGCTGTCACTCTCTCCAGCTGGCTGAATAATCCACTTGGGTTTCAGTGATGTGAAATGTCAAGGTCATTCGACTTTGTCTTACCAGAATTACTGATCCGGGTGTCATTTTTTCCCTTTGTGACAGACTCCTGGCCTGCTTCATCATAAAACCAAAGATTAATGAGAGATCCCAGACGAATACGCATCCAATGTTCCCTGAGTCGCCGTGGCTTCAAAATCCTAAATGAGATACGGGACATTAAGACAGCGGCAGATCAGACGCATGTCTAGAAGCAGAGTTTTGAACAAATTGGGGTTTTGTATCGGATTTGAGAGTGCTATTGGGACGCCCATTGCGGGACGCAAAGGGACATGAGCTTGTATCATTCTTCACAATCTGCATATATCATAAGGAATGGGCATGCAGCAGTATCCACCCACAGCCTTAATCTGGAACGGATATGTGTGGACCAACTCACCCGAATGCATTCCTCATCACCAAAAAAATGGAATATGTATGACAACATGTGGACAAGCCTACTTACCTTGGTTTCATGTTTAGTTATGTCCTGTTCTGTATTCTAACTGCATTTAGGATGACAGAGCTGCCATATTTACTCTTCGCCGCTCTCTTTTAAATACGCCATTCAAACTCCAGAGTTCCATATAGATGCCAAGTCACGCCCCTCCAGCTGCCCCCCCGGGGACATTAAAGGCATATTTACCTGCACTACAGACCTCTAAGTGCCCCGATCATTCCCTGTGTCACAAGCAATCCACCAAGGCCACCATGTGTTTAATTAAAAAGACAAGGTTTGCCCAAGAATACATCCCTTAAGCATTCCACATACATTTCAATGAGATGCATGCTTATTTCTTGCTGCGAGAGGAGAGTGAGGGAATTTCAAATGGCAGCATAATTATGGTGTGCGTTTCCTATCTGACAAAAAATCACTAGACACTTCTCCCAGGTGGAGTGGAGGCTTGGCTGAGCGGAAGCTGATTAGAAGCCATCAGGGGAGAGAAAACACCTTTAAGAACATCGACAACAAGCATGGTTTTCCGATATGTCACGGCACGCGGTCGGAGCGCTGTATGTTGCAAATGTCTTAATTTAGTAGTCAATTACGCTGCAACACTCTTTGCAATGATATTATGTGTTTGCACTGTGATAGCACAAATTGGTGTTGGCTGTGATAAATGGCACCTCACCTTTACTTGTCTATAATTATTTTAATTGATTTTAAACGGGGCCGCTCTCCCGCTCTCCCTGTAAACAATGCCCCCCCCCCCCCAGTATCTTTCTATATATAGCAGCAGTGTCAAATGTGCAGAAGTCACACACAGTATACATGAGAAAGAGTCACTTGTCTGTTTCATTCCTTTTTTTTTCAAAGTAGCCAAAAAAGAATTACCCCCTGTTTCTCCCCAATTTAGTCATTATGCCAATGAATTCCTCCCCACACACATTTCTATGTTGTCATTGCTGTTACATCCTACTGACTCATCTGCCAGTGAGGAGCCACCATAGGGGCCTTCGTTCTAGTCTTCCCAACATTCGCTGCTGACAAGTGCCGCCCCAGACCATAGCAGTACGTGCAGTGATCAATATCACCCTACCCTCCCCTAACACGGGCCAATTGTGTTCACATAGATGCCCGATAAAGCCGGATGCACCACAGTGGATTCAAACTCACAACCTCTGTGGTGGTGGGCAGCGACTTTACCACTGCGCCACCCGAGCGTCTGTTTCATTCAATAATATTTTTGTTCTTATGTTTATTTAATTTTTTTACCGTGTCCTCATTTAGGGCTCTGACAGCTGCATGGGGAAAAAACCCTGTCTAAGCCTGAGTCCTGGGCTGTGATAGCCTGGGATCCAGCCTGATTCACTACGTTCGGCAGATTTTTTTTTTCTCACTTCGCTTCTCAGTCTGGAAAGGCTCCTATCTCCAAGGGAGGCGGGACATGCCATATGGCTGAAAACGACCCGTTGCTTCTGATTGGTCTGTGGTGCGGGGCGGGACAAAAACGCCAGTGTGATCGTTGTGATCCGTGATTCGTTGGAACAACATCCAATCAGCAACGACGTTGCCTACGTAACATGTAGTTCCAGTGTAGTTCTGCAAAACGAGTCAAATCCCGTTCCCGGGAACACAAATATATATATAATATATACATGAAACCTCTCGAGTGTATGCTGCCTGAACTAACTCGCAGGCTACGTATCATTAATATTTATATTATTTATAATAATAAAATACATTGATCCTTTGTAAAAAAAAAAGAATTGTGGAGGTACTAAATTAGCCCACTGGCAGTGTGCACAACACATCTGGCACTGATTGGTCCAACAGTTTGCAAGATAAGCTCCAATCACACGGACAGACACAGACCGAATCTCTTATAGACAGCTAGCCTCATGCAGAGCCACGCTGTAAGATGCAGCTGAGGGTGAGGTTGCGTTGATCTAGTTGAACTAGTTCTGATGCAATAACAGACATGCATTTTTTTTTCCTGCAAGTGCAGTTGCCTGGCCCTGCACACCTGTGCACATGCAAATGAAATAGTTTCAAATGTATAACCGCCAGTATACATTGACAAGGAGACAGACACAAATAGACCATACCTATAACTAGTACAGATGCTAAACCAATTTTGTATTCTGCTGTATGCTTCTAAATGACCTTGTATCTGCTTCAGTGCAATAATCACTTACAGCATCTTACTACACACCTTTTGTTATGGAAATGTAACAGGAGACTCTGTTTATTGATGAGGTGAGCCTCGACCACTTGTAGGCTAATGCTGTTGCCGGGAGCAATGACGTAAATGTCATTCGACTCAGCAAGTGATGAGATTTGACATATGGCATCAAAGCGTCGTTAGACCTGCACCTGCTGTAGATGGATTCTGCTCTTTCATAGAGGCACTGTGAGTGTTCTGAGTGTTAATTTTAACTCTGGGGATGTACAAATGGACCTTAAAATAATGAATGGTGGATGATGCGAGCGAATTCAGGGCCACATTCAGGGACATGATTTCAATCTTATCACAGTGAACATCACAGGATAAGAAAGTCCTGTCAGTCATTTCTGGGACCCCATTCAGGCATGACAACTGATGACTGAACAGTGTGTGGTAAATATGGAGTCATACTGTACATTTAAAAAAAAAAAGGATCAAGGTCAAAATGACCTAATCAGTCAAGATCGAAGAGACTGTAAGGTTGGTAAGGGCAGTGTTTGCACCTCCAGGTGTGTGTGTGGTGTTCTTCTACTTGGCTTTATGTGTCTTTACAATTATTTCAAATGCATTTTTGGAGAATACATTATTGGCAGTTCTTACACGCAAAAAAAAACTGAACCAAAATTCTGAAAGCGAAAGCAGATACCAGCCTGAATGCTACCGTGTCTCATTTCCCGAACAAGCACCTATGACATCAGTGTGTATTTCAGGATGAAGTGCCTGCAGCCCCTGGTTATAATAACATTACAGAGTGGAGCCCATCTCAGTGTGTATGGACAGAGTAATTTAGCCCAGCCATGATCATTTTATCACCAGGCCAATTATGTGCTAATGAGGAGCTACATCATAGATAGACACACACCAGTGGCTCAGATAGCAGAGTCAAGATAGCACAGCTAGTAGCGTGCGTGCGCGCGCGCGTGTGTGTGTGTGTGTGTGCGTGCGTGCGTGCACACACACACATGCAAATGTGTACTCAACCACCCACCCGCCCAACCAACACATCCCCATCTCTCTCTCTCTCTCTCTCTCTCTCTCTCTCTCTCTCTCTCTCTCTCTCTCTCTCTCTCTCTCTCTCTCTCTCTCTCTCATATATACACACACACAGGGACAATAGCTGTGCGATGGTGGAGACTGAAGCATGGACATTACCATGGTATGATGAATGACTATTTTCCTCTTTCTCAGCATTGCAATATGTTTTAATACACTGTTGCACTGCACCTCTCCCTGCCCCTTCTGCCTTATGAAGATTCTCTTTTTCTTTATTAAAAACCATTAATTATACTAGACATACCTAATGGGTATGAATGATTTGTGATGGAAATATTACAGTGGTAGCATTATTAATAATTATTGAAAAGGAGGCATATGGAGTTGGCCAATCTATTATGGTAAAAGTATTGTATTTTTGCCCCAATAGCACTTCTAGGAGCTTACTTCACAACAGCCAATGCAGGTGCACGGCCCATTTCCCTGACTTATTGCAGAAATTAAGGCACCCATAAAATGATTATTGCATGACCCATATCCTACTGTATGCTACCCTATCCTACCCTATGTTACAAACCTTATTGCTCCAATCCGTTCTGCATGTTGTTCTGAATGCTGCCTGAAGGTGCATTAAAGACCTTTTAAAGTGAAGAATTTGACATGAGTGAGGGTGACACACCTCAAGTGTATTTGAAAGAACATACAGTATATTTAATACAGTTTTAGTCCTGCGAAAACATAGCCTCAAAATTGTTGATAGACTGTTGCCCTACAAAGTGCAGTGAATTTTTGGTCAACACTGAGTTATATGTATTTGTCTCAAAGTCAAATCAGCCATCATCCTGCTACCATAATTGGCGGCCACACTCATGGAGTGTACACGAGTGTGTGGGGCGTGTATGGGGCCAGTCTCCAAGCAGACACATGGCCCAACTAACTCCACATTTTCCCCCAAAATTCCTCAATATTCTGCCTGTAACAACAGCTGCTTCCCATACCATTACTGTACTTGCAGGATGTACAATTAATTTGAAACGCATTATGCCCCAATACTTATGCAAATCACTTCGCCAGCTCGCAATTTACTTCCGGATGGTTCTTTTAACAGCCAATCATCATCATCTGCGACCAAAACTGAGCACCTTCGTTGCCACATCCGTGAAACGGGCAAGAAACAAGCGCTGCCGTGGTCTATGCAAACGAGCCCCAAAAGCGCACCCAAATAAGCCCAAAATTGCTTATACAAAAGGCAGACCTGGCAACGCAGGCTACGCCAATCATGTGTGAGAGATCTACAGGCTATGGGGCAGAGACGCTATGTACCACACACCGTATCTTAGCAACAACGAAAGCGCTAACTCTCATTGGTCGTGTCATGCTGAGGGCAGTTTCCAGACAGCAGCATCAAGCACTCGCTCACATAGCTCGCTGCCGCCATTACAGTCCGACGCACTGACGCAGCAACGGCTGGCCTCCGTGATTGTTCTGCGAGCCCAGCTGGACAGCACAATCACCGTCATTTCTCTAATAAATCGCCCTGTTAGTCAGGGCTGTTAAGTCCATTTTTATGTTACAATCGTTCACTTTGTGATACAAGTGCCAAATTTGGCATGAACAATGCCTAAGACCTACTTTTGCAGAAAAGCCCGTTAGCCACGCAAAAAAATCCAATATGGCTGCCATTTTCCAAAATGGCTGCTGGGGAAAGACATTTTATGTGTATTTTGACCTGGATTGTGATTGGATTATCCAATTTTGATTATTTTGGCATCAGAATATAGTTTTGACTCCCCCCCGCCCCCTCCCCCGTTAGCCACGCAAAAAAAACAATAAGGCTGCCACTTTCCAAAATGGCTGCTGGGGAAAGACATTTTATGTGTATTTTGACCTGGATTGTGATTGGATTTTGATTATTTTGGTATCAACATACAGTATGAGTTTTTACCCCCCCCTGGATCACAATTGGTTCTAATCGTCACATTTGCTGGCACTCAGCTGTGTGCACTGAAGGCCAAAGCGGTAGCACTGCATTTACCATGACATTCAGTCTTGCACCGGCATTTTGTCAGTTGTTCACAAATCTGGGAAATTGGTAGAGTGTCATCCACGCTACTTGCCAAATATCATCTTCTGCTCGCCATCCCCAGCTGGCAGGGCTCTCTGTATGCATTTGACATACAGTTGCCTGGCTTCAGACACGGGCAACTTGAAAAGTGGCATGCTTCACATGATGTGCAAGAGATGCCCTTGTAGGTGGAATGGCATCATAGGACCTCTGCTTCCATGCAAACAGGTAAAATCTTGCATCATCACCCCCATCAGCAGTGCTGTTCTTGTCATGCACTGTTACTGGTGGGTATTGACTGAGCTTCTGGGAAGACATGAGACACTTCAGGCCACACTTGCCGGGTTTGCCATTCTGTCTTTTTGCCTTTTCCCACGAAAGGCTGACACAACATCACATCCAGTGAAAGCGTGAAAGAAAAGGATGCCAATGGATTTTTCAGGGCCTGGATTCTTCACTAAATCGTGAACTGGTAACCAACAACAATACAGTACAGTACAGTACAGTGCTGTTCAATAACAGTACAGTACAGTACAGTACAGTACAGTACAGTACAGTACAGTACAGTACAGTACAGTACAGTACAGTACAGTGCTGTTAAATAACAATACAGTACAGTACAGTGCTGTTCAATAACAGTACAGTACAGTACAGTACAGCACAGTGCTGTACAGTGCTTTTTTTTTCTTTTTTTTTTATAAATTTTTATCCCGCGATTTTTGTAACCCATTTTTTTCACCCGGTGCCAATTTCCTAAGTGATCCTGGGCGCTACACCAGCCCTACACCAGCACTACACCAGTCCCCCACAGTAGGGAGGCCAGGGCCGAGCTCATGCTTCAGTGCTGTACAGTGCTGTTCAATAACAATACAGTACAGTACAGTACTGTGCTGTGCTGTACAATAGCAATACAGCACAGTACAGTACAGCACATCACAGTACAGTACAGTACAGTACTGTGCTGTACAATAACAGAACAGTACAGTAGAGTAAAGTACAGTGCTGTACAATAACAGCACAGTACTGTTTTGTAATGTGTTAGTTTGTCGCCGGCAGCCATTTTGGAAAATGGCAGTCATATATATTTGTTTACGTGGCTAACGGGGGGAGGGGGCGGGGGGGAGTCAAAACTATATTCTGATGCCAAAATAATTTCAATCCAGGTTAAAAAAACACATAAAATGTCTTTCACTGGCAGCCATTTTGGAAAATGGCAGCCAAATTGGTTTTTTTTGGGTGGCTAACGGGGGGGAGGGGTGGGGGGAAGTCAAAACTATATTCTGATGCCAAAATAATCCAAATTGGATTATCCAATCACAATCCAGGTCAAAAACCACATAGCATGTCTTTCGCCGGCAGCCATTTTGGAAAATGGCAGCCATATTGTTTTTTTTTGCTTGGCTAACGGGGGGAGGGGGCGGGGGGAGTCAAAACTATATTCTGATGCCAAAATAATCCAAATTGGATTATCCAATCACAATCCAGGTCAAAAACCACATAGCATGTCTTTCGCCGGCAGCCATTTTGGAAAATGGCAGCCATATTGTTTTTTTTTGCTTGGCTAACGGGCTTTTGTGAAAAAGTAGGTCCAGAAGAAACTTTGTGGAAAATTTGGCGCTTGTATCACAAAGTGAACGATCGGGTCACTAACAGCCCTGGCTATGTCATTCATATTGTCAAGACTTTGAGGTCACTGCAGCCTCCTACTAATGTAACGCATGTTTATGTCCACTACTGTGATAGCGATCGTTGTATTTCAATGATTAGTGCCCAGGGGTGCTTAACATGAGCCGTTAGCATGCGGCTAACGCTAACGCACTTTCAGCGTTAGCATGTAGCTAACGCTAACGTGGTTCATGTTATGGCTGAAGCGGCTGTGCAATCACTTCGTCAACAATGAACGTTAGTGTGGTGAATGTTAATATTCCTGCTCAGTTACTCCATTGTAGATGGTGCGCCCACATAAGCCCAGAATCGCTTATTATGACAAACAGACCTGCCAACCCTCATCGTACACATTATTAGCTGCTAACATGGCCTGCAACTTGGATTCTGTTGCTGCTGGTTGTTAATGCAGCCTGCTAATAGTGTCTAAAGCATGTATGTGAATGTTTATGTCCATTACTGTGTTGCCGTTAGTTGGGTTAAATGACTATTAGCCAAGCGCTGCCTATAATGAGCCTATGTTACACATCTTACCAACAACCTGTATGAACGTTAGTCTGGTAAATGTCACCAATGCTACCTAATTAGCCCGTTGAAGAGTTTCATATTAGTGTATTTTGTGGGTTTTTGTGACACAATGTAACATAATGGCAGCGATGCGTTGCTGCACAATCAGAGGGCATCATGGGAAATGTAGTCCTTTCTGCTAATTTCGGTTCTACTGTGTTAAGCTTGTGTTACATTACTGCTGCTTAAGGCCCCTGCATGCTCACCCTAGCACCGTTTGTGACCACCAAAACGGGCCTTAGGTGGGCCCCACTAAGGCAATTCTAAGTGGGGCCGAGGTGGGTCTTAACTGGGATGCCCATGTGGGCTCTAAATGGGTTCTACCTGGGCCCTAGGTGTATTCCAACCAACCAGAGTGCAGTGGCCATCACTCCAAATGTTGTGACGTCAGGGCTCTCAATACTGCACATTGGGGGAGGAGGGGCGCAGGGCGGGCGCACAGATCGCTGAACCAATGGTAGCCCACGGATATTTTCTCTGGAGACTTAAAATCCGCCCCTCCATGCCACATATCAGACGCGCTACAGGGTCTTTACTGACCGAGCCATGGCCCCACTGATTACGCCACTGATATGCGCTGCCAAGTGGGCACGGGCGCTAGAGCTGAGGCCCCGCGCAGCGTTCTAGTAATTTGAATATGTGAACAGTCAGTGCAATATGACCGTAACCTATTTTGCTGGCCTGTTACATACACTTTAAAGCCATTTTGATCTGTTAACTACTTGCTGTAGATATTGCGCTTAGCCGGCTCTGTATGCTCATTATATTCACTTTTGAGAGACTGTACAGCAGTACATTATGTATAGTGATAGAACCCAGTATGATCCATTCCTAATGCCCACTGTTGAAGACCGGCTGACAGTGTAGGCTACATAATGTATATTATCAGTCTGATATTCAATGTCGATAGTCTGTACATTATATCCTTTCATATGCAATATATGTTTATTCATATACTATTTACTGTTGATAGATTACCTTATACTTATATTTATTGATTCAATATAAAACTGCAGATGTCTAGTGTCAGACACTAATACTATTATTTTTTTATCTGATCCTTACTCATACTCTTACCTCTCCTTGAGTTTGCTGCTACGACACCTGCATTTCCCACCAGGAATCAATAAGTATGTTATCATCGCACCTTACAAGCTTAATAATGTATTAAATCACTTTGTTAGACCGGTGAACTCTGCTTTAAATGCTAATTTATTCTTTAGCAAAAAAGTAAAGACGAGAGGTTTTGCATTCATTACATCATATAATACAATATATGGGAATAATGGGGCACTCTGGTGTCTCAACCAGTGATGGGGGGGGCTCACAATGTTCTGTGAAACTTGTTCTCATTGCCCTGTGTATTGTGCATATTTTACAATGTCTGTGTATTGCTTGTGTAGCCCCTGTCTGTGTAGCAGGAGAAACATAATCGTTCCATTGTATTCTCTGTATTGTCTACACTTGTCTATGCTTGGAATGACAAAAGAACTTGTGTAAAACAATTCCTAGCCCTACAGTATAATAGGGCTAGGATTTATTTACTAGCATTCAACTAGTGTAATCCATGCTAGTAAATAACACTTTAACCCTTTAAGACCGGAAAAGCCTATATGTTCTTTTTTAATTATTAAAAAATAGAAGATTTTCTGAAACTTGGGTTAGGATTTAGAAGGCGGTAAGGTACGGGTACTTGAGATGGTATCCATTCATTTTAAATGGAAAATCCAGGTAAATTACTTATTATGCATGAGGTATTAATGCATGAAGTACTGCAGGCCTAATGCATTTTCATGCATGAAGTCTGCACAACCAGGAAATGCCTGTTGTCAAGTCAACGTGAAACTGACTTTGAAAATGTGATCGTACATATGATCGTAATATGCATGTACTGACCCCCCCACCCCCCAGGAGATTGCTTAGTTGCAGTAGCATTGCTCTTGTGAAGCACTTTTGTACCTATAGAATAGACCACTATTTCCATTTAGCCAAAGGAGACTGTAGTCTCATCATCACCACACTAGTCGACAGGAGAGTGGCCAGTAGACTCCCCACAGAGAGCCAAGCAGCTGTCTAAGCCTCACTCAGCTGGACGAGTGCTCCACCTACACATCGTGGCCTGCTTGACAACATCCAAAAAGAAGGCCCTCAAAATAATTGGAGCGGACCAGGACATTGCCTGTACTGTACAAAACTCTCCATCCACAGCCTAGATCCACAGAAGACAAGGTTGCTGCTGCTATACAGTCCTGTACAAAATGCACACCCACCACTACCCCATGGACCTCCAGGATATGCTCCCTCCACTATACACCAGACAGCCTATGCACAGCTACAGTACATCTGACCATGATCTCAGCCTCCCGGGCTCCAGAACCTCTCGCCCAACACTGCAGTCTGTGTGTGGAATAGCCTTCCAGAGCATGTAGTCGGATCCAACACAGACAATGGTCTTCGGGCCTTAAAATGCAAGAGCTCATAGACATCTCCTGACCAACTCTCTCCACTGACTGTTGAGCTGCAGTGAACCATATACTTGCCAAAGGGATATATAACTATATTTTGTGACTTGGCTATTGTTAAAAAAAAGGCCTCTATTTTTGAGCCAGGGGAAAAAAAAGGCCTCTATTTTTGAGCCGGGAAAAAAAGGCTACATCGTAAATGACTATCGACAGCTGATGGAAAAGGAGGCCACGCCAGTATTAGACATGGCCATACTGTAGCTATTGGGTCATAGTAATGGGCCCATAGTTGAATGGGTATAAAGGCCGTCTGGGGACCGTCTTTGTTAGTCCTGCAGTCCCCTGCAGAACTAACAAAGGTCTCTCTCTTTTTCTTAGATTTATAGAGTGTGCGATCTCCACTTTTGTGTTGGATCTCATCCTTCTTTCACATCTCTCTCCGCTTTAACGTATCTAAACTTTACTGTTATATTTTTTGTTGTTGTTTTTTGTTGTTGTTGTAAATGTGTGCGCATTTTCTGCTTTAGAAAGGAGATGTGGGATGCAACACATTTAAAAGGATTTGCAATGTACCCTGATAATTGTCTGTGTGGCCTCATAACAACCATCACCTTGAAATACACAAGTGCACAAGAAGCCAAATATCACAAAGTGTAGCCTGCCTTCTGTGATTTTTGCGTCCAAGTCATTTTTCTGGCAGTGATACTCAGAGACGATGTTGTGAAAAGCAACTGAAGTACCAATTATATTTCTCAGCCGTCTATTTTTCCATTGGGCGTAGTATACCCTAAATCAAATCAATTCAGGTGGCCAGCAGTGGCAATTATGTTCTATTTTATTTTATTCTTTATTTTGTGAGGTTGAGTTGAGTTGACAATGTCATGTGTGCTTTATTAATCCCCCAAGTTGTTTAAAAACAGCAATGGGATTTGTGTTCACCTCCCCCCTGTGCTCTAGTGTAAACACAATAAATGCACTGGAATAGGAGAGAGGGGGGAGAAAATGGGCAAGGAAGACAAAAAGAGAATAGGAAAAGTAAGAAATAAATAAAGTCCAGGGAGAAGCAGTGACATCTTTTTGATCATTTCCTGCCGCGATCGCCATGGCGCCATAATCCTACTAATGCCCTTACAGTCCTTGTATGGGCATTAGCACTCTCTGCTCCATGACCATCACACCTCACAGTACATTCGCTCTTCCTCTTCTTGCTTTGTGCAGACCCCTCCTTCAGCACACACACACACACACATACACACACAAACACACACAAACGCACGCACGCACGCACACGCGCACACGCACACGCACACGCACACGCACACGCACACGCACACGCACACGCAGCCACATACTGTATGCACTCGCACAGCTCCTTATCAATGCACTCCAGAGGATTTGATGGATTTCTGTTCCCGCCCCTCTTATTATGGTCATCTTCAGAGTGCATTCACAGGAGGAGGAAGGGAGGGAGGGAGGAATCTGCTCGCAGCATCATTCCGAAAATTCATAGAGGGCCTGAGCAGGGAAATGAGATGGATATTATTTTTTTCCCTTTCTTTCTTTTTATGCACTCTTCATAGTAATATGCATTCGCCCTATTTTAGCTTCCAATGGTATTTTGGCATCAACTTTGAAACCATCTGTAAAAAAAAAAAAAGGCCCTTTCCCATTCCAAAAGCTGCCGTATGGAGATAAAGACACTGAAGACAAAAAAAAGGTTTAAAGTGACTATGGCAGTACTGAGTGACTGTCTTGTGTGCTTGTGTGTGTGAGGATGATGATTGAATCCCAGTAGTTTTGCACTCCACTTCTTTTGGTTTTAAAGTTTAGCAAGCTTAGTGTATTTGGGCAAAGAATTATAAAGGAAAGCTAGATTACAGACTGAAAACAAAACAAAACCAAAACACGGTAGGTAAATTCGAATTTAGCACATGTACAGCAATCTTGCTATAAACTCTCTCTTTTCTTTCATAGCCCGGGCCTTCATTGCCCCTTTCCCCCACGCATTTCAATTGCAGGGCACAGATGTGATTACAGGAATCTGAGTGCTCGGCTATATCTTGACAGAATCGAGTTTCAGTTAGCAGGACCAAGCTGTGAAGAGTTGTTTACACACAGACGGGAGTCGAAGAGGTTGACGCCATCTGCTCTTGTTGAGAAACAATGCCAAAGAATGACTATCACATATAGACAACACCTTCTGCAATTCTTCCCATTGCACCCCTCGCAGAGACCTAACAGATAATGGGTTTATTCATCTCTCTTGATAATCGCTGTGTGAATATTATTTCCACACGTCATCTTTTCCCTCCACCTCTTTCTCACGCTTGAGTCATTCTTAGAATGTGTCACGTGTGTTTTTCTTTGGCAAATCCTGTCCCCTGCATGCTCTGTGGCAAGGACAAAATGAGTAACTAAGTAAGTAAGTACATTTTATTTGTAGAGCACATTTCACAGCCATCAGAATGCAGCACAATCGAACAGAACAGTAGTGAAATATCTTAACACATATCTGGTGACCCAGTGAGACACAAACACGCTGTCGAGTCGTTCATAATGAACGTCAGCCGTGGGCCCGTGTACAACAATATCATCCAGGTATACGTAATGGACAGTGACCTGGAGAGACCCCACCACGTCGATTCCCGACCCTCCATAACCGTAGAGGGCAGTAGAGGGCGCGGACAAGGACAGTGAACTGAAGAATTGATTGTAGGTATATCAATGTTCAGGAGAGACCAGCCCGTACCGGTATCCACCAGCAGACGGCTGCACACATCATTGAGGTAGACTGAGCATGATTTGAACGGCACTGCATCTGTGGTCACATAGTGGATTATGGTGGGACCAGACTGGGAGTCCTGGTCCCCTGGGCCGGCCGGGGCAGAGAGACTGACGGCAGCTAAATGATTTCGCTTACCGCAGTCTGGCCACGGGCTGGGCAGTTCTGGGCTCTCGAAGCATGCGAAGGGGACCCGCATTTGACGCAGGGCTGTTGTGGATGGGGCCGAGAGTGCTGACATCGTCCCAGTTGCATGACAGCTAAGGAGTCAGGGTCCAGTGAGTCACTGTGGCTCGGATGCATATCCCTCAGCGGTGGTGGCGTTGGGTACAGAGAGTTATCGGACGAGGTTGCTTGGCTGGATGTGGCCACTTGCTGTTTAGTTAGCATATGTCGCGCACTCAGTTGCACTTTCAACCTGAAACAGCAACAGTTCATCTTTTTCCAGTAACAGTCTCTCTCACACACTTTCATGTTGTTGGTGTGTTCAATTAACTGATCATGGATCATTTCATCCTGCAGCACGCCAAAGTTGCATAAACGGGCAGCTGGCGTCGTTGCCTGAACAAGTGACCTATCAGAAGGTCCACGGCTGCGTCATAGCTAATATCGGGTCCTGAGCACACGCTGACCGAAACAGTGTTGCAACAGCGCCTTTTTGCGAGCCGTGCTAACACCGGCCACGACACAGTTGTATGCCGAAGAACCTTCGATACATACAATATAGACAAGACAGCGTGTAAACGTGCTATCATTCTTCTCTCTTTGAAATGATTTACTCATGCTCCACAATGTAAATAGTAGATAGATATTTGCAGAATGGCTATTGTTTTGTGTGTAGATGCATGTCTCTTTTCAGGATGTCCACATGCAACCCTGACCCCTGCCTGACATTATAATGTACAATACATGTATGAAAGCATCCATTACATCCAGGAATGTCGTCCATTCCTACGTATGTGTCGGTGTAAATAACTGAGAAAAGAAAAGATGCTTGTATGTACGCACATAGGCGGCGGGTAATGAAGGCTAGGGTAGGCTAAGCATAATGTTATGCTGGGAAATTCTGGGAATTGTGCAAATTATATATAATATATGTGTGCAGCATTATTTAGTAATTTTTTAAATAATAAATCAGTAAAATCAGGCAAAAATATGAATTAAATAACCTAACCCTAGCCTAGCCCCAACCCTATAAACGAAATAAAGTAACCAAAAACCAAAAAGAAACTAACACAATCTGCCCAGAAACCGAATTTATTTGCGCGCGCGTGCACGGATTTCGGCGCCCGCGCGGCCGACCCCCAGCCTTCCCAATTGTCAAGCTCACCCGCCGCCTATGTGTACGCACAGCCACGAACGAACACATACAAGTAATCACTCGATCCCAAGAACAGACACACACACACACACACACACACACACACACTCACGGCCGGGCGGGCGGGCGGGCGCACGCACACGCACACATCCATATGTGTTAGTCCCAGTAGACTGTGATGGAGATGAAGGAGAAAGAAAGAACTAGGAGCCATATCTGCCTTTGGGGCACAATAACTCACTGGTTAGCTTCCACAGCAAGTCACAAGATTAGGTCTGAATCACTTCTTTTCTTTTTTTGTACCCACCATCATTTTTTTTCCCCTGCCTTGATTAGCATGATGTTTGAGCAATGAAACCTACTGCAGCCTTGCACTTACTCCCTTTCTCAATGGCAATCTAAAGGTTGGTTGTGTGTGTGTGTGTGTGTGTGTGTGTGTGTGTGTGTGTGTGTGTGTGTGCGTGTGCGTGTGCGTGTGTGTGTGTGTGTGTGTGTGTGAGAGAGAGAGAGAGGGGGGGCGAGAGGGTGAAAGGGAGAGAGTGGGTGAAAAAAATGAAAGGAATAATGGTACTGTAGATATGAAGGGGGTGGGAGGAGTCTAGTCTGGTCTAGGAAGACTTCATCATAATAGCCCCACTTTAGCTGGTTGATTGAAAGGAGGAAAGATAAATGGTAGTTTCTGAGAATTGAGCCGTTGAGCATGGGTGTCGTCAGTTTCCCTGCCGTCAATCAAACTCCAATCAAACTCCTGCCTTTGTGGGTTTTTCTTTTTAACTGTGATGGGAGCATTCATCCAAGATCTGGAATTATGATGAGGTACTACAGGAGCTAAATATGCATATATACGTAAAAGCGGCTAATAATAAGACAAATGATAATCCTTGGAATCAATTTTGCAATACAGGAAAATCTTTATTGCAGAATACCCCCCCCCCCCCCTTTCATTTTAATTCCTTTTTTGGAATCAGTGTGGTCTAATTGTGCTGAAAAGGGAGCATAAGGCAGTAGAGAGAGAGTCAGTAATAAGGGAACAAAATGATCTCATGATAGGCACCGCTTACTTCACATTGATTGTGAAGTACACTGATTAGTGTGTGTACTGAATAGTACCAGCACATGGTACTATCAGTGGGATTCTATTTGACTATTTGACCATGGCCAAAACTGTATATTGATGGGGAAGCAATTACTAGAAGTAGAAAGACACATAATCTATTGGATTTGTTGAGGAGAGGACAGAAACAGGGTCATCGCCTATTGTTAAAGGGATATTTCACTGATATTGTCCTTCTAATATGTGAGGAGACCGTGTTTTTTCAATTACTTTTTTCTTAAATTTTGTATGTATTATTTTGAAAATGAAAAAAACGTATTAGGAGGGCAGGATGAGTCACCAGAACCAAGGACGGGTGTTTTTGATGAATCTAACATGTTAAAAATGGAGTTTCAAGTTATAATGGGTTTGTATAGGAAGGGGGTGTCTGATAAAATGAATATCAAATATCTAAATACTGAATCAAGCAACTTAAAAACTGTCCGGGGGGCTCACAAAAGCCTGGACGATAAAATGACCCCACATTTTTTTTTAAGTGAAATATCCCTTTAAAGGTTTAATGACATTCACTTTTACACCACATTCAAAGTCTTTGTCCTGGTCCTTCAAAAGTGTACAAAAAGTTTTAAGTGAAAATTCCATTCCAGTGATCCATGGCAGGTGTTTTTCTCTCACATTTCTAAAGCCTTTTCAACTGCAATGAAAAAAGAAATCTTTGCCTGCGGGTGTCGCTGGTGAGGGATTTTGCCTGTCATTCATCGCCTCTGCTCCGCCCCCCCCAAAGGAAAGGATAGGGGAGGGGAGGGGCGAGGAGGAGAGTGGGCGGGATTAATCGACTGTGACCTCACTGTCGAAGGGCCAAGCTCAGATTACTTTTCAGCCTAATTATTCAGAAAACCCCAGACCACAGAAAATCCACTGAATGTTCTAAGTTCAGGTTTTTTGGGTGTAATTGAGGTCATAAAACCCCAAATAAAACATTGAAAATAAAAAAAGTGAAAATGAATGTCATAGAACCTTTAAGACCCTGCTGGCCCATGACCCTGGATGGAACAAAACTTTACTCAAACTTAGCCTAGCCTAGTTTGACTCTTAATTATTATTCGGTGCGGATCTAATGTTTGCCATCCCTACTGAAATCTAACAAAAATGATGCACACAAGTGTATCAAGGGAGTTATTTTTATGTGCTCATCTCACCTTTTGATGAGTTCACACCAAATAACACCATGACATAGTGTGGTGTGACTGGTGGGAGGTTGACAGTCTGAGCCATGAAAGCAGATGGGCCACACTGTCCCGATAACTCTGTTGACTGCATCACTCATATGACTCAACATGTGGCGTCAGGCTGAATACTTGGCTTGAATACTTGTTTCACAGAAGCACTTCTCGCCCACCTTTTTGGAGAATGAGCTTTTTGGTGGTATAGAAGAACTCCTATTGTGGTTCTTCTATACCACAGTTCTCGTTCAGTTGTTCTTGTAATTGTTTATGCAAAGGACCCCCAAGTTAATATGTATTTTAGCCGCGGACCCACATCTGAAAATATTTTGTGTCAGATTTATGAGATTAAAATATCAAAAAAATGGTCACGTTTGCTTAAGATATTTTTTTGAAAATAGCAGCTTGTAGATATTTTCTTATATGGCTAAAGTAGATGTTCTGATTTTGATGCCATATTAACTAATAACACACTCAAGGACCCCTGGGGGTCCCTGGACCCCACTTTGAGAACCACTGCACCACATCCATAATGCTCTGCATTCTTTCATTTTATTTATTTTATTAATTACAGCATTTAAAGCAGCAGTTCAGACCAATACATAATTATGTGTCATGATGGTCAATTTTTTACCTCAGTGTTAATGCCTGGTTCCACGTTGAATGGACTGTTTATTAAAACACACGACAAATGGTCTTTGTCTTTTATGTCATGTAGTATTTGTTGGAAAATAGATAAATACTTTAATGACAAATAAATAACACACACACAAAAAAAAAAAAGGAAAAAATGTAAACACTCCCTGGTAGCAAGCAGGGAGCAGGACTTCTGACAACATATCTTATTGCGTCATGTTTCATGCAAGCCTTGCATGGCTACACTTGTCGCTTTGGGATTTAGCCACCGGACTAATGCTCTATCACGGCGTCGCCTTTGTGTTTTTTTTCTTTCTCTCTCCACACTGTATACAAGGCGGCGGAGCAAAGTTGAACTCCGGCAGGCACAAACGCTCTCCAGAGTGCAGCGTAATGGTTGTACCTTGTCTCCCTGCATCAAGGGGGACACATTACACTGCTCCTGCGACTGAGCTACGCTAATGAATGCACTGGGAACTTTTGAGGGGATGCGGTGAGATTTTAAAAGTGTTAATAATTCAACGTGCGCAAGCTGGTCTCCTTAGATAGTTTATATGGCCTTGGATTAAGTATTCACTCAGATCATATAGCCAGTGGAAGCCAGATTCTTGTTCTTTCAACGTATTTTGGTAGATTGACTAAGAGCTGTCTCTCGCGTTCTTTACCAGCTTATCTGTCTGTATTGCTGTAGGTTTGGGAGAGAGCATCAATCTTAACGCATTAAAACCGGGAAAGCATCTGTGTTATTTTGTCGTCCTTGGGGACGACAGTGGTTAAAAACATGTTTTAACCACTTTAACCATTATGTTATACTTTGGCTATTCAAAAATAGCAGGGGGGTCCCTCGAACAAAATATTTTGAGATGGGGGTCGGAGGCCAAATACATGTAATTTTGGGTGGTCCTTGGCATGAACATTTCTGAGAACCACTGACAAGTATTTTTTAGAAAACTGTTAGGATTTAGAAGACATTTGTAGGCCTCGGATAGGAATGGGTTAATCAGGATTTAGAGTTTGTCGTACGAGGGTGTTGGGCACAGAAAATAGCTGACCTAAAAGCTCACAACGCTCCACAGAAGGGGCGCATTGTGTGTTTGTAGATCGGCTAGTATTTTCCATGTGTGACACGGTCGTACGACGGAGCATTAACTGTGATTCAGCCAGGGCCTCCTCCTCTCAGGTTCTATACGTGCAACCAGCAGCGTCCAGGAGTTTGCTGTAATGAGATCATTATCTTACGCATACCCAGCTTGAGTTTCTTCCCACTCCTCATGCCAAGTACAATTAGGAGGAGAAAAAAGGCACAGTGAATATCTACCACATTTAATCTAATTGGTGTCACTTTCCTGCCTCCATTATTGTGCTTTAATAGCCCCATCTGTCTCCATGTGGCTTTAGTGGTGTTTGGGGTCAGTGGTCAGGGCCTAATCCTTCTGCTCAGATCACATTAAAACACCGCTAGCGCTCGGACGTCATGAGACAAGCGGGGGCTTTGGTAAAAGGCGGAACAACAATAACAAACAGCACTGCAGCACTTCAAAAAGTAAGAGGCAACTTGAAGCAGGCCTCGAGGAAAAGGGGCGACACGTTTACAGCAGTGGTTCTCAAACATATTCATGTGAAGGACCACTAAAGTGATATGTATTGCGCTGCGGACCGCCATCTTGAAAATAGCAGATCTACAACCTCACAAGGCTTGCAGATCGTCTATTTTCAAATAGCTCAAGTACAAAATGGGGTTATTTCTTTCAAAATTCTTCCAAATTGTTACATTTTTTTCCTAGACTTTTCAAATTTGTTCGAAAATAGCAGATCTGCAAGCTCACAACGAGTTTGCAGATCGGCTATTTTCAAATAGCTTAAATATAAAATAGGGTTAAAGTAGTTACACTGATTTCTTTGCTGGGGATCCCCTGGAACCCCTCAAGGACCCCAGGGGGTCCCCGGACCCCACATTAAGAACCACATCATCATCATCATCATCATCATCCTTCGAGTGTCCTCGAGATCTGAGACACAAGCTGCTTCCCCAGGTCTTCTGTTGCTCATTGCCACACCCCAACCCGAGACACCCAGTTCATTCACACTCAGGCCTGTATCCCTGCTCAGAACATCTGCTGTGAGTGTTCTTGACCTGTTCTTTTGCTCTGTGACTATGTCCAGCAAAGTGGAGTCTTCTTTGTGCCACAGCAACCGAGATGGGAGGGATGCCACCATAAATCACCATAATATATAGTTTCCTACCTATTTAGCATTTGTTTAAAATGTGTCAGTCATTAAAACATTACCAAACTTCCCTGAATAATTGAGTCAACATCATTATGCGGTCATTGACATCTGAATTTAGTTTAAAAAACAATCTTTTCTCGAGGGATTTATTTTTTGCTAAACGTGTGTTGAATTGCCTTTCTCAAGCAGTTTTCAAGTGAGTTGCAAGTTGATTTTTATTTCGTACTAAAATGAACGGAATCCAGCTGATTTCTTGAAAATCTAAATTCTAAAAGATGAGCAGGGTTGGGTAGTAACTGACTACATGTAATCGGGATTAGTAATCAAATTACAGAAAATAAGTTGCTATAATCAGCAGATTGTTAGTGTAATTACATTATGGTTACATTGTAAAGGGAGCTTGGCTACGTTTTTAATTACATCTTTAAAATATGGCAATTTTCACCCCCCACCCCTGAGATCTCAGCAGGACAGTCTGGGTCTCCTCTCTCAATCCAGACCCCTGCCGTCCCAATCCACACCTCAGCGCTTGATTAAAAAACAGCAGTACCATAAACTTGCTCAAAAGAAAACAGCATCCCACATGTTGTAGAATGCACACGGTACACCTGCAGTTTGTGCCACTACTGTTTTTGTAAGGGTAATTCAATTTGACCAAATGCTGAATATGCTAAATATGTTTTATCTGCCTTGAAACTGATTTGAGATGTTTGCAGTGAAAAATCTATATGTGGGGAAGTCACAAATAGACTTTACTTGACCTCTAGCCCGTAGGGAATGATATAATTCCGTACGGGCATATGCCTCTCCAGTTATGCAACCCGTTCTACCCATTGTACCTGTATTGTACCCATCTGGACGATTCTTGCGATATGCGGGGGAACAGGGACAGACAGACAGACACACACGACAGATGTGTGGATGCCCATTGGGGACGCATTAGCCTGGGACCAGATGGATCTGCCAGTGCAAAAAAAAAAATTTGCCCTCTGCGATTGGGTCTGGCCCGCTCCGTTGTGAATCCTTTTCCTGCTCCCGAAGTCTGGGGTGACCAATCAGGGCTCAGTATTCAAATATGGGAGACTGTAATTGGTAGTTGGTTGTAGGTCTAACCAGACCCATAGAGGGAGAGAGTTCCGACGCTCACGTTCACTTCGTCGGGCCAGCTAGGTCTTCTACATAGCGGCCTATTGGCGAATAGTGACAAAGCCCTAAACCGGAAGTTTATGGAATGCACTGAAGTCTACAGCTCCTTGTAACTATTTCCAGTTTACATGAACCACGTGACCGGCGCTGTTTCTGCCCCCTCATTGGTCGGAACTCTCTAATACAAGGCTCTGGGTCTAACCAATTTGCTTCCAGAGCCATTCTTTTGATCCCGCCCCTTGGGAAAAAAAACGTCCTCATAGAAGCACCAGACTCATATCCACGCAGTGATATAGTCCTACCTGTTGTGACCATTATCAGAGCACCCGTTGTACCTGTTGTCAGAGTACTAGAGTGCGGTATCCATTAAGAGAGTACTTGGAGGCCAGTCTATGATATCGGTACTATGACGTCATATTGATGACCTCAGGGATCTCCGTATATGGGCATAAAAGGGACACTAGCAGACAAACAAGCAGAGATCTCTCTATATGGCCTTAAAAGGGACACAGACAGATCGATGGACAGAGATCGATATTTCTGGACTGCTGAGAAAAAAATTAAGAAAACGGAGAAGAGAGAGGGAAAGGAGGGAAAAGAGGAGAGTGAAAGGGGGAAAGAAAGGGGGAGAGAGAGAGAGAGACCATTTCACCCAAGCAATAACCCGGCCAATGCTGGATACCAAAACCTGAACCCGCTGATCAGAGCAATAATCCCGGCAGTACCGGATGTAGTCAATGTTTGATTTGGCAGTAAATGCAAAAGTATTCAAAGATACAATGTCTTTGTAATCCAAACGATTGCACACGAGGCACAGTGAATGTGAAGACGGTTTGCGGAGAAGCGCTGCTCGCTTTGGATGTTTCCAGTACATCTTTGCCGGTGGAATGGTGCTGGGCTATCTGACACTAGCCTGGGATTTTCTTAAGAGGCTATTAGTGCCTCCCCACCAGTGTAAAAAAAAAAGAACACACCATTATTTCTGCAGCAATCTTTGATAAGGAAAGCTTACAGGCCCCGGGCAGTGTTTGAATTGGGGCTGCAGCAGTTGAGAAATCTATTATGCTCTCTTATCCCTTCAACCTCTAGCCCCGAACACACATGTCTTTGACTCATGAGTAGACTAGGCCTCCATCCCATGCCAGCATTTAGAGGCTTCTTTCTTCCTGTCTTTCCTGCTCGCGCTCTCTCTCTCTCTTCTGTCTCTCTCTCTCTCTCTCTCTCTCTCTCTCTCTCTCTCTCTCTCTCTCTCTCTCTCTCTCTCTCTCTCTCTCTCTCGCTCTCGCTCTCTCTTTATCTCCATCTCACTCTTTCTTTGTCTCTCCATCCGCGTGGAGGATTTCCACCGAGTGGAGATTCTCTGTGTCAGTTCAATGTGTAATACAGGATCATCAGTCAAGCTGCTGCACGACAGCCACAAGGCTTCACTGTAAAAGGATTTAGGTACTCACAGCTACCAACAGAAGCGTCCCCGTGGGCTTCGTATAGGGAGCAAGGAGACGGGATTGATTGGCTGGCTGGCAGAGGCGGCAGGGGCAGAGTTTTCTGTGAAGTCACACAGGAAGCCGCTGCTTGTATAGGTCACAGGAAAACGCAACTAACAGTGGCCAAACACGCCAACGCGCCAGGGAAGCGATTTCATTTTCATTGTAAATCACGGGGAAAGGGAAGAAGAAATATCA
This sequence comes from Gymnoscopelus braueri, assembly GCF_963280865.1. Classification (NCBI taxonomy): domain Eukaryota; kingdom Metazoa; phylum Chordata; class Actinopteri; order Myctophiformes; family Myctophidae; genus Gymnoscopelus; species Gymnoscopelus braueri. Next base: position 27,746,760 of record NC_137623.1, on the reverse strand, counting down.
GTGTACTCCAATCGAATAAACAAAAGGCACAGATATGCATTTTTAATAGCATGCATAATTGATCGATTTCGCTCGCAGGGAGTCCTCTGCAGTATGCGGTGGAGCGCTGGAGACATAAAAAAAATAAAGCATGAAGTGGGAAAGTCATTAAAATAGTTTTAGTGGAGGAGTAGCGAGCAGGGTGGTACCGAAACAGCCTGTGTGGCACGTCTGCCCTGCCTCCTCCAATGTTGGCACAGGTGCCAGTGGCTAATTGGCCGATGATTTATCATATCCACTGTGAGCCACATGACCAATTAGGGGGACGTGGGGCCACTGTGGCTCCTTGACTGCGAGTGTAGTTCACCTCCGGTTTGTGAGTTGAACTGCACTCACAGACTGGACTTGTGCACTGGCACTGACTACAGTAACAGTAGGTGGAGATAAAATAGTGTAGATAACAGTACATCGGAGCGAACACAGACCCCACGGCGCATGCAGGATGTGAGGGGAGACCGAATCGGGCGGCTCCCTGCGTAGGCCGCCACCCACTGGGTCATGAAATCATAGTAGAAAATGCCCCCATAACAAAGCAGTTCAGAGCTTTAAGCAATGTATTCACTCTTGCCGTGGTTAAATATGAAATATTTAAACCCCATTGTAGAGTGGCAATCCACTGGGCAGCCACTTACTGCTTAATTACTTATTAGTGCCAGAACGCTTGCCAGGGCATTGGACATGAATAATGGACAACATTTTTTGAAGGTCATTAAGAGAAAAGCACAGCGGCGCATGGTGATGCATGTTGTTTCCGTGTGTGTGTGTGCGCACTTGTGTTGCGTGTGTGTGTGCGTACGTGCATACCCACCCAGGCCGTGCATAAAAGTGCGTGCATGCTTGTGCTATTCGGCAGGAGACCCCTGGAGCACATTGGATGCCGGGCGACTGCAGATTGAGCGAGTTTGCTACGCTGTCGCCTCTCTGCGGCCATTTAAAGCAAGGTGGAGGCGATTCATCAAGGACTCCTGTGGGGCCGTCCGCGCGCCACAGACTGACAAATGTCTCCCTCCTTTGTCATAAGGACACACGTCGCACAGAGCCGGCGATTAATGCCTCCTTTACAACACATTTATTTGTCACCTAGGTATTTATCCCCACGGTGTCGCGCACTGTATTACCACGGATGACAAAACAGGAGCTGTCCTCCACAGAGGGCAGGGCCGAGGGGGGTAGGGGATGGTTTAGTGAGTGTGTGAGGGGCGGGGGGGGGGGAGACAGGAGGCGGTGGTCCTGGACCACTCCGACTGAATCCTTGATGGGCTTCTGGCTTCCCAGCCTTTCCCTCCCATCGTGGCTCTCCCTGAATGGAGGAGGCTGAGTTGTGCGTGCGTGCGTGCGTGTGTGTGACTGTGTGTCT